>NW_005871649.1:249720-264457 GCF_000147115.1 Myotis lucifugus
AGTAAAACCTCCTCTATTTGATCGGTCCTCTTAGGTATTCACCCCTTTGAGACACAAAATAGGAGAACTTCATTTTGTGGGCCCAGGGCTTCTCAGTTCTCAAGAGGGAAAATACTTTTTTCGGAAAAGTTGCATTATTTTATAGAGTAAAGGGCTAATATTTTATTTAGCCGGGATGCGGGACACCTTT
Organism: Myotis lucifugus; assembly: GCF_000147115.1. Lineage (NCBI taxonomy): Eukaryota > Metazoa > Chordata > Mammalia > Chiroptera > Vespertilionidae > Myotis > Myotis lucifugus. The sequence continues at coordinate 249,911 of NW_005871649.1, forward strand.
TTGGACTGCCCAGTGGGGGGGGGGGGGGGGGGCGCCAGGGGCAGGGCTGCGAGGGCCAAGCCCCTTACAGGAATTTCATGCACCGGGCCTCTAGTTACAGATAAGGAGTAAACCCTTTGAGTGAAAATCATTACCTCCTTAACCTTCTGAGGTGCTCAAAACTTGCTAAGATGCTCCTTCAATGTTTTATCTGGAGCCACCCCATCTCTGGAGAAGACAGATGTGCAAGAGGAAATAGGACAGTGGCAGTGGCTACTGGTCCTCTTCAAACCCACTATCTGGTGTCTGTGAGTTCTCCCTGTCTAGCTCTGAGTCTTGTGAGAACTTGCAATTTTCATGGCTACCTGTATATTTAATAACTACAGGAAGAAAGCACATAGATATGAAAAATAAGTGAGGTATCAGTCCCATCATAAGCAAACGTACGTTCCCTAGAAGTACGATCGCCATTCCTCTCCTTTCTCCACTCCCCTATAAACTATGAAGTCCTACTTTGCAAGACTGAGTTGTTAATATAAGTATAAAGTATTTTTCTGATCCCCCAGAAATGCCCCTAGCACTGAGGGTGGGAGATATTAATAAGCAAACCTGTAAACCGATATACCTGGCATAATTTTGAAGGAAGATAAATACTATATATGGTTTGTCTTTTATTGTTTTTAAAAGTCATACTTAAATACATCATAACATAGGCTTATACAAACATAACATAATTTTATTTACTTATTTTAAACAAACTTGTCATTCTTGGGTTCAGTAAATGAACACCCATATTTGAGGGTACCCAATGCACCCACAAATGCCCAATCTGCGTCAGGCTCATAATAAGGGGCGCTGTGTGTTTAGAAACTGCAAGCCAATTATGCAATGTTATTGTGTGCATTTTAACCCACATAAAAGCATCGGCGACCAGAATATATATGACCCCATACATTTCATTATAGATCAGTTTGGATAAGCATTTCCAAATTGGGTAGAATCCCTTAAAAAGTTACATCATCTGAGTGGTTTTTGGACAGGGGTAACCACGCCTCTTTTTTCCTGTAGTTACACATCCAATGAGAATTCACTGCCCTAGCCGGTTTGGATCAGTGGATAGAGCGTCGGCCTGCGGACTCAAGGGTCCCCAGTTCGATTCCGGCCAAGGGCATGTACCTTGGTTGCGGGCACATCCCCAGTGGGGAGTGTGCAGGAGGCAGCTGATCGATGTTTCTCTCTCATCGATGTTTCTAACTCTCTGTCCCTCTCCCTTCCTCTCTGTGAAAAATCAATAAAATATATATTTTGAAAAAAGAAAAGAAAATTCACGTACATTTACTCCCTGTCTTTGCCCGATAGAGTGAGATAGAGGCTTAGCTAGCAGAGGTGTTCGCAGCTCCATAACAATAAGAAACCTCATGACCAGGGAATAAAGGAGATTTTAACCACAACATAATTTTTAAAAGGGGACACTGTTTACTTTTGTGTAAATATTACTCTTAAGGTAGAAATCTGATGAATTTCAGACTTCAAAATGATATAAGGCTTCACAAACTAACAACAAGACATACACACGTGTGCTGTTTGACCACATATGTGAAAAGAGATGTTTTGTCCCCAAGAAAGTTCACAAGCTACAAAGTCTTGGGCAAGTGTATGAAGGGAGGGCTGGGAGGGCCTGGTCATCTTTCAACAATGACAAGATAAAACACACACATGTTCTTGGCTGTAAACACAAGACAAATTTGCTCCTGATGAAAGAGATGACTATTCAAATAGCCAGCTTTTTAAACAACAAAACAATAAGATGATTGGTAAAAAAAAAAAAAAAAAAAATTCTTTAGCCATACTAAACAATTTTCAGAGGCTCTAAAAGACTTTTTTGTTCAAGAACATCAAAAAGTCTAGCTTCTCATATTAAAAAAAAAAAAAAGCATGACTAACAAACATGAGTTTCTTTAAGATGCTCCGTTACCTTTCAGGTCCTTCTTTAGTTTTCTGAGATCTTTTTGAAAATCCTCAAACTTCATCTGCGAAGCCTGAAACAGGTCCTGGGGCTCGGGTAACGGAAAAACACACTGCTCTTTCCCGGCGTCCTAATTCATTAGCAAGAAACACATCATTTTTAACCAATCAGCACAGAGATCGATAACAATCATACGACAGCAGGGATGGCAAAACCGCAAAAACAAACAATGCCGAGTCATTTACAACAAAGACTAACCCCTCCTCCCTCAAAAAAAAACCCTATATGCAAAAAACTGTCTTACCTCATCAAAATTTCGAAGATAATAGGAAACGATATATGACAAAAGGCTTCTGCTATTGTCCTAGGCAGAAAGACCAAAGTAAGTAATATATATATTATATATATTAAGTAATTTATATATATATATATGTATATATATATATATATATGGTTAAATATAGTGTTAAATAAAAGAAATCCCAGGAAATCAGCATATATAGGGGAGAAGGTTTAGAATGAAATATGAAATTCTCTATTTCAAGTCATTTTAGTGACTATAATTAAGGACTTGAATGGCATAGAAGATCTTATTTTCCCCAGTACTCACATCTAAGCTCCAAATGCTAAGCACAGCTGTTTAAGGGTGGAGTCTCAACTATAAATACTTTCCTATTTTTACTTTCCTCCGTCAGAAAATTAGTTCATTAATTTGTATGGATTTTATTAAGGGGGATAACTACTATCTTCACTGAGATGATGAATATTGCTAGCATTTCTACACATTTGGACCAGTAGTACGTTTGATGTTCTAGCTAATACTATATAGATTAGGAACATAAAAAAATTAAGCATTATTTCAAGGAATCGGGGGCTTTAAAAATGCAAATACATATTATAAATTTTTACGGCAGCCAATGAGATGGAGGAACTCATATCCACTCAGCTGTAAATGGTGCAATGTATATAGATCTACAGTAAAAAATGTAAAATTGTTTCATATCCAATAGTCTTCAAAAAACAGCCTTTCATCTCCTTTCTGGAAGATGGGGAGGAACTAATTTTTAAATTATTCTTTTTTTGCATTTCCTTTACAAACTACTTTCCCTCATCTTCGTTTTGCTTAAAATGGAAGGAAAGAAGAAGGTAATAGATATACTGTCTAATTTATGGAAATTAATTAATCCTCAGAGTCCACAAAGATGAATATTAGCAGACACGGTAGAGTGAAAAAATACTTATTTTAAAATACTGTCTGCCTATTCACTAGGCACAGCACCCAAAACCACAGGAAACATTGTCATTCACTAAATCACAAATATGGGATGGCCATTACTTTTCTTTAGTTCAGAACCATAAAGAGACATTTATTACAACTGGCCTGTAGTCTAACTACTAACCAGCTCAACGGGCATGGCTCAGTCAACCTATGAACCAGGAGGTCACGGGGGTCAGGGCACATGCCCGGGTTGTGGGCTCAATCCCTAGTATGGGGCGTGCAGGAGGCAGCCAATCATTGATTCTCTCTCATCATGGATGTTTCTATCTCTCTCCCTCTCCCTTCCTCTCTGACATCAATAAAAATATATTGTAAAACACACACACACACACACACACACACACACACACACACTCCAATCCTCAGTTTGCCTACATTCATTCACACAAAATACTTACACTGCTTTTGACGTCCTTCAGCTTCGGAAGGATGTCTAACCCAAACCCGTCGGCCTGTCCCCGAGTCTTGTTCCCACCATTCATGTAGTTGCCAAAGGCCAGGACCAATCCCAGCACCTGCATAACCCCGGGGCCATTTTTCAAAGTCTGTAAGCAGAATGAAGAGCCGTTTCTCTCTGATACTAAGTTTTGTTTGAATTTTCTTAAGTCATGGCAGATATGCATCTGACACTGATCATTTGGGGTGACATCCAAACTTTATTATTGGTCGTTATCATATTTGAAGAGGAGTGCCTCCGAGAGGAAGAAATCTAGGCCATTTCTGTGAAACAAATACGGCTATACGGTGACAGCTACTACAAAATAATGTCCTTGCTGCCAGCCTCATTGTACCTATCTCAGCAGCAACACAAATGAATGGCATAGTGGCGGGAAACTGAAACATAGTTCCAGAGATTAATATCCAAATTTAGGTTTATCCCTGAAAAATCCATACTCACGTCTTCCAAAACTCATCATTTAACCTGATTTTGCATGTCACATCCTCTGAAAATGTGCCTTTAAGACCTTATTACTACTTTTCAACCACAACAATTGGTACTATCAATACGTGACAAACTGTTTTAAATGTTCATATTGCTAATCTGCCAAAAACGTATTCTTTGTTTTCAGAAGACGATTGACCTTCTGTTGACTCGTACAGCTGATCCTAAATCCTTTCGTTGGAATCAATCACGTGTTATTGAGGGACCCTTCCAAATACGACAGAAAGTACATAGAATGCCTTCAAATAACATTTAATAGGGAGTTTGATGTATTTGAGGGCCATGAAAAGTAATGATTCTGGCCCTAGCTGGTTTGGCTCAGTGGATAGAGCAACGGCCTGTGGACTGAAGGGTCCCAGGTTCAATTCCAGTCAAAGGCACATGCCTGAGTTGTGGGCTTGATCCCCAGTAGGAGGCGGTGCAGGAGGCAGCCGATCCATGAGTCTCTCTCATGATTGATGTTTCTATCTCTCTTTCCCTCTCCCTTCCTCTCTGAAATCAATAAAAACATTAAAAAAGAAAGAAAGAAAGAAAAGATCAGCAATGGCCACATCCAAGCATTGTGGTCCCATGTGCACTTTAGCTTTGGTTCTCAAAGCTCAGACATAACACGTTCTCTTCCGCGGGCCGGCTAGCCTTCAAATGTGTTGAGTTCTTAGAATAAATCAAACTTTTCTGAAATGGGAACGTGCCTGAACACAACTTAATCATCCGAATCCCAGCGTCCGCTCTCCCCACACCACAACCCACCTCACACAACTTCTGCAGCAGCTCAAGTTTGCGACGGATCGTGCCAATGCTTTCGGAAAACGTGGACTGGAACAGGATGCAAAAGACCCGCTCGGAAAAGTTGGGGATTAGTGACAGCTCGTACAGGAACCTAAGGGAAGAAAGCCGCGTACGGAGGGAAAGATGTAACTCAGAGAAACAGATGTCCAAGCTCATGTCACGCATAACAACGATGAACAGAAGATCCTGCATTTTCCAAAGGGAGTGAGCCCGCCCAGGCCTGGAGGCCCGCTGCGCGGTCCTAAGAGATGCTTACTGTTCGGGCTTGTCCAGGGACTTGGCACTTTCCTTGTCTTTGGAAGACCGGCCGTGCTTTTCAATTTTTTCCAGTTCATCCGACTGTGCTCTCTGCAAATAAAAGGCAAGATGGGGTCAACTGAGTCCCTTAGATAAGGATGATCTTAGTACAGCAAAACTAGATCCTAAATAATACAAGCCTAATATGCAAATAGACAGAACGGCGGAGTGACCGGCAGAACGATTGGTCACTATGACGTGCACTGACCACCAGGGGGCAGACGCTCAATGCAGGAGCTGCCCCCAGCCCACAGGCCCCAGGCCAGCCAAGGCGGGTGCCAGTGGGAGTACCTCGATCGCCCCACTGGTCGCCTCATAGATCAGCCCTGATCGCGGGCCAGGCCTAGGAACCCTGCCTGTGCACGAATTTCGTGCACCGGGCCTCTAGTATTTTCATATTTCTTAGCATCCCTTTGTAGGAAAGCTTGACATCATTCATGAGGCATCTGAAAGTGTAAATATGTTTAATGGAAACCAGATCATCTCCAAATCTTCCAAATAGTGTTATTGACTATCAGTGATCTGCAAAACACTTATTTATTCAAGCATGTTTTAAAACAATACGTTCTTCTTCTCTTGCTCTCTGAGCTGTTTATAATCCCCTCCAGAAGGCAAGACTTTCATGTTAAAGTGGTATTTCTCATTAAGGAATCAAGGAAATTCAATTTGATCCTACGGTTGTTCTAAGATTGTTACAGGGGGGGAAATGTATTTATTTACCTATTTCAATCATTGTTTATGGATATTTTTTCTTAGGGGAAAGAAAAATACAATTGAATTATTAAGTCATGGAGCGAAAATGAAAGGTTTTGATACTTCTGAGTTTTCTTTTGGATACAATAAGAGGCCTCATGCTTCTTTTCTTTCCCAACCTTTTATAATATCAAGCTAAAATTTTATCAGCGTAGTTTGTTTCTTTATAAGTGAGGGTCTGCATTTTTAACAGAAGGTACAAGACTTTATCGACTTGGAGAATCACAAGTCTATTCTTCTTTATGGAGATTTTGGAGGTGTTTTATTTGTAGTCTTGTCTTAGTCATATCTTTTTGGATATTTCACTTTGAAGCAAGGAAAACAAAAGCAAAAATAAACAAATGGAACATCATCAAACTAAAATGCTTCCGTACAGCAAAGGAAAATACAACCAACGAAACCAAAATACAACCAAGTGAATGGGAGAATAGTGGGTGGGCAAAAGCAGGTTTATAGTTATGAGTACACGAAACAGTTTATTTCTTGTATTATTTATTAATTATTGTATTATTTTCCATATGAGCTGTAAACCTACTTTTTCCCACCCCTGTATATTCACAAAGAATATATCCAAATAGGAGTTGATATTCAAAATACATAAGGAACTCATACCACTCCATAACAAAAAAATAATAACCTGATCTACCCCTGTCCAACTCCAACTCCAATTCCCCCATGTACTACTTTCCGGAAACAGACTTTCTCACCCAAAATACATTCTAGTTTTTCACATCTATGCCTTTGATCCAACTGCTCCATCTTCTGGGAACGTGTTTTCAACTCTTCTCTCAAACATGTTACCTACCGTTTACCATGTAAGAATAGCCCCAAACATTGCCCAACTATGAAGATTATCCTAGTTCCCGCAAGATCAAATAATGTTGGCTCTTCAGCCACTCTCCTGCTCTTTCCACACAATTCTATCCTAGCACTAATGACATTAGCCTGCAATTATTCAGTTGTATACTTGACATCCACCATTTGATTTGGGGGGCGAGTGGGGAATCTGTATGTCAGGTATGTTATGAATGAAATAGCTTTCATTGCGTTGGACTGGGAATCTCTTAGCAATTTTAAGGGGAAATGCTTCTGCATTATTTAAAGGACAATTTAAATTATCCTTTTGAACATTACACATTAAAGAGTTTATGGCTGGTCTCCATACTATTTGTTGACTCATACTTCCTCTAATATTAAAAACTAGCTTTTCAAGAGATACACTTTTTATGATCCATAGATTCACATTCTACAGCTGCACAGATCTTTCTTCTCCAGGTACAATGAATAACTGGAATATCTTTAAATGCCCAGGACTGAGGAGAATTTGCAAAATGGGAGCGGCACATGCACAGCAATCTAATGTTGTATGTCTAAAGCAGCCGTGGGCAAACTACGGCCCACGGGCCGGATCCGGCCTGTTTGAAATGAATAAAACTAAAAAAAAAAAAAAGACCGTACCCTTTTATGTAATGATGTTTACTTTGAATTTATATTAGTTCACACAAACACTCCATCCATGCTTTTGTTCCGGCCCTCCGGTCCAGTTTAAGAACCCATTGTGGCCCTCGAGTCAAAAAGTTTGCCCACCCCTGGTCTAAGGGCTGAACAGCTGCTCTTCAGGGACCTAAACCTTGAGTACTTAACCATAAATTGGCAAACATGCAAGTAAACAAAAAGAAATTCAGAACCAAACACTCATGAGATGCCATCTGGAATCATTCAACCTCCTAAATAAGGTTGATAGGAGTTTTATATCCTTAAAAAAGACGTGGCTATTTATTTCTTTAATAACTTTATTGCACATTAAATTTTAGTTGTCGCAATCACGGGCCTCCAGGAGGAAAGGTAATTATCCTCTCAAGCTAATATGTCAAAAGCATCCAATGTTATTACTGTTCGTGCATAATTTCAAGTCATGACCCACGCTTTAGTAAAAACCAAGGCTCTTGGCTTGTACTTATAAAACAATCAACATTTACTACCGTTGGAAATCTCTACCTAATATGACCATACACAAGCCAACCCTGAAAGTATTCTACATGAGCTATAATATTCCTAGCCGTACGTACATTCCCAGAGCATCAGCAGAAAAAAAAAGGGATTTACAGGAGGTATCCCGAACATTGATGGCGTTGGGATGGAATAATTTACCGTGGTTACTAGCCAACTGCACTATTTCTCTACTGCTCGCCTGCCATCATGGAAAATTACTGGGAAATGTTTAGTACACACGTGTCAGGAGAGACAGTCCTCCCACGAGGGCGGAATAGTTATTAAAGAGCAAATGGCCAAGAAATACTCTCTGTACTCCACCGAGCTAAAAAGTGTGCTAATGTGCTCAGAGAAGCCAGAGGCACATCACGGAAGAAGACAGTTAATATGAAAACAATGGCTGGTAGAGACAGACAGGGTGATGATCATTCAACACCGCACGCAAGGATGTGCAATGCAGGTTCTTCTGAGGGGAGACCTCCTTCGGGACCAAAAGCAGATTCATTCAAAGGAGCAGCAAACAAGTGTTTCCATTATCCAACAAGGTTTGCATTTAGAGCTAAAATCCAAGGACAAAAATAGCAGCAGGGATCAAAGCTGGAGCTAAACATAAAAGTCATTCCCCAAATCATTTTTATCTGCGAAGAATTTAGTCTCCATCTACTTTATAAAGAATGTGAACACAGCAATAGATCTTTTGGCTGCTCCTCTCCTCTCTTTCCAAATACTAGCAATCTTGGATACCTCTTAGTTTCAGGTCAAAACATAGTAAAGACAGGCCCGTGGTCTTTCCTAGGTCAGTAGTCGGACCAGAATTTCTCGGGGAAGTGTGAAATGTGGCATAGGCATCTTCCCATCTGTGGACCCTGAGAATCAATGTGCCTGTTACGAAGGCCTCCTGGTGGCTATTTGGGTTCACATTTATCAACAGAGTCTCAGAGGCATGGCTAAACAGGGGTCTCTCCCACGCTCCATGCTTCAGGGAAAAGCTGTACTGTGCTCCTGCCATCTGAGTCAACCAACCCTTCTAAGAGAGTTCCTAGGATCTTATTTCAACTGTCTTTCCCTGTCCAATCAGATTGTGCAACTAAGTCCTCGTTTGCATCTTCACTGACCAATCAGAGTGACTCCATTCTGACCACTAAGGACTTTGCTTCTGGACCAATCAAACTGCGAGACTATGGAGCCCTTGTTGTCATGAAAACTGACCAATCAGGGACTGGGACAGGACCTCTTCTCTAATTAAGCCAGCCTCACCTGTTTCCATGGAGGGCACATGCAGCTTCCTTGTAAGATTGCATTTCCCCAGCCTGAGCTGTAACCCCAGAGCAGCAGAGAGCTGCTGGGCTGGGAGGCCAGAACTGCCTGCCTGAGCCACCTGCCATATAGAATCTATAATAATAAAGGTGTGATATGCTAATTAGACCAGATGTCCCTCCGGACATCCTTCCAGATGACCTTCCAGACGAAACCAGTGGCCGGAGGGAAGCCCAGGTCCCAGGTGCCAGAGGGAAGCCGGTGCCAGCAGCCCGGGGAAGGAAGGCCTACTCGTGCACGAATTTCGTGCACCGGGCCTCTAGTACAAGGATATTAAAAATCAGAAGCAAAAGATATGTCGAATCAACTGCACATGTTATAAACTGCTTAGAAAGAGGCTTTACTATGTGAACTCAATAACAGTCAATAACCTTGAGAGAACCGGAAGGATTTTTGGTTGTGAAAGCTCAGAAGGATGTAGTGTATTTAGTAACTGTGTCGTTTCACCGGGTTTTAACTCCTCAGGAAACAGGAATCGGGCGCTCGGGATTGCGCTTTTTGAAATTAGGGTGTGTTTAGATTTGGAGGCTGCCCCACATTCATTCACATCTAGAGGAGAAAGGCCGCTGCCAAACATATGCAATTAGGGGAGGGGGGAAAAAAGTTGATATTCTAAATAAGGTTTGTGTAGCAAATACTTCCATCTGTTACCCAGAGATCAAATGCGACTGCTTTCAAACAGTCCAATGACATGCATGCAAGCATCTGGCAAAAAAATATATAAAAAAATGCATGTATTTATGGGAAAGGTTTCAGGTTAGTTATGTTATTTTGCCCTCCGGGATAAGTAGTGGAATGCTAAATAAGATTAGTCCTCATAGATTTAATAACAACAAACTGAGTTTAAACACTACACTCCGGTTTATTTTTTTCTAGATAAAATTTTTCTAGACAAAATTTAAATGTTCCCTGCAATGCCATTAGTAAACAATAAAGGCCAAATTAAGATTCCCCTCAGATACCTTTCAAATGCTGCTTTCAGACCTGAACACAATGATTACAGTTATGACAACACAGTGAACTTTGAAACACTTCCCAGGAGAACCCCAGCCAAGTCCAAGTGTGCACAGGCCACTTTTCCCTTCTGCAGATGCCGTCACACGAGTAAGACGCACATCAAAAGGAGTGACAAGCCCTAGCCGGTTTGGCCCAGTGGATAGAGCCTCGGCCTGCAGACTGAAGGGTCCCAGGTTCGATTCCAGTCAAGGACACATGCCCAGGTTGCGGGCTCGATCCCCAGTAGAGGGCGTGCGGGAGGCAGGCGATCAATGATTCTCTCTCATCATTGATGTTTCTATCTCTTTCTTCCTCTCTAAAATCAATAAAAAATATATTTTTTAAAAAGAAAAGAAACTTGTAGGAAAAGCTGAGGCAGACCCCTGTCATAATCTCTGCCACAGGCACAGGCCATGTGACTGGGAGGGGTCCCTTTATAGCCAGCTTCTCCCTCACACCCAGCTTCTCCCTCATACAGCTTCTCCCTGAGGAATGAAGAGTTTGAACTACACATCTAGCTACTACGATTTTTCTGGCTCCTACACCCAAGGATCTAGCTGCTAACTTGCTTGTCTCTGAGGGCTGGCGGGAACCAACATTCACTGGTCCCCTGGGGGCTGCCGAGATTAGAGCAACAGTTGCAACAAGACTACCGGCTCGGCACACCATGAGCCCACAGCAAATTCCAGCTCCCAGCTTCCACCCGGGAAGTGAAGGAGTTGGACTGGAAATCTCACACCCCAACTTTTCTGGCCCTTACCAGAGAGACTGGCTTCTCACTCACTTGTTCTGTGCATTTCTAGAAAGCATTTTGCCAAACCTATACTTACTTACATACATACAATGCACCCAGATCAGATTTCCTTCTTAATATATTTTTATTGTTTTCAGAGAGGAAGGGAGAGGGAGAGAGAGAGAGAAACATCAATGATGAGAGAGAATCATTGATTGGCTGCCTCCTGCACGCCCCCTACTAGGGATGGAGCCCGCAACCTGGGAAAGTGCCCTGACCAGGAATCGAACCCGGGACCCATCAGTCCACAGGCCAACTCTCTATCCACTGAGCCAAACCGGCTAGGGCAGATTTCCTTCTTAAAGCAACAAGCCTAGCTGCGTACAGTGACAAGTAGTGTGTACGTATTATATACTCACACTTCCAATTCCTTCTATTACTCACATTCTCATAAAGAGCTTGAAGGGTCTCCAGGTCAACCACAGAATTGTCCAAGTTCACAACAGCTGTAAAAAAAGAAAAAAGAAAGAAAAAAGAAAGAATATAAATGCCATCAGCCAGCTGTGAAAAGATGTCTGGCCACTTTTTCTTCTTCTTTCATTAATTGTTTATTTATTTGTGTGTGTTTTTTGTTGCTGTTGTTGTTCATCCTCACCCGAGGATATTTTTCCATTGATTTTTAGAAAGAGTGGGAGGGAGGAGGAGAGACGGAGAGAGAGAGAAACATCGATGTGAGAGAGACACGTGGATTGGCTGCCTCTGGCACGCGCCCCGACTGGGGCTGGGGATCCAGCCTACAACCGAAGTATGTGCCCTTGACCAGAGTTGAACCTTGACCTTCAAGTGCCCTTGACCTTCAGTCCATGGGCCGATGCTCTATCCACTGAGCCAAACCAGCTAGGGCTGTGAGGTCTGGCCATCTTGAGCAGTGGTGACCAGCTCTGGAATAGTGTTCATGGCCCAGCAGTCAGTGAAGGTAAGGCGCTCACTTCAATGCATTCATTTGCCCCACTGCAAAGACCAAGCTCAAGGGATTTCAATGGGGGGGGGAGGGGGGGGTACAAGTTTGAGCTCTCACTTACTCCACAAATACAAACCCTCATGCATAGGGCCCAGTCCAAAGTCAAAGCTAAACTGTGAGTGTCTTTCCAGGAATAACTGCCTGAGTTTGAAAAACTTGCTTCACAGCAGAAAATCAGATCGATCACTCCTGTTACTGTCACAACCTCTTTTGACATTGATCAATGCTCTATCTGCCGACACAGGAAATGGTTGATTCCAATCCCTCAACTGGTGGGCTTGATGTAGAAACGACAGGTGCATTTCCTGTGATACTTTTTTTAATTGTTCTAATAAAAGAACAATTCTTTGATTATGGTATTGAGATGAGCACAGGTGCATCCTTAAAAATCCACTCTTGGGGCGGGGGGGGATGAGGGGACAATGGGGGGATAAAGACACATTTGTAATACCTTAATCAATAAAAAAAATTTTTAAATCCACACTTAATATACAAACTACCCATGTTTATCCGAGGGAGAAGTGGAATGGATCATGAAAAATTGGGAGTATGTTCTTAAATGCATTTTGTGGCCTGAGAGTTGTATTGCGTTTTGGAATCGGTGTGTTGTATAACTCGGTTTGGACATAGGTTCGTTAAAAGCATTCTGTATTACCCACATACAGAGTAGTTAGACATGAGGTCCTGATCCAATTTGTGCCGAGTAACCAGCATAGCTCTTGTAGAATTAAATATTTCTGGAAGGAAAATCACAAAGTAGATAATCACAAACTAGTTGTATTTGTCTTGATAACGGAGGCATTTTACAATGTCTTTTCTCTCAAAGCTTAAAGCTCATGGGACAGTTTCTTGTTGATTCTGGCAACATCCCAAGAAGGAATTAAGAAAGGCAAGTAGGAAACTGTAGCGTATGATGGATGGGAATTCTAACCAAGATAATTTAGCTTTTCTGCTCGAAGCTGGGAACAAGGCCCATGATTCACCAACAAATATCATAGCAAATAGAATATGTTACTTCCATCCTAATACTATTCTACTATCTCCATTTCCAAAAATATTAGGCCTCAAATTTCAGTCTAAGAATTTGATTAAGACTCTCGGACAAATCTTTTCAGACCTTAGACTACATAGGGCAACTTTATAAGACAAACTGTGTTTCAAAGCAGTGAAAACACTGCCCCAACTACCTTTGACTACATTTCAAAAATTAAATAAAAGGGATTAACAAATGATTTTCACTGGAAGTAATGTGGTTATAAATAATACAACAAAATGCAGAAAACCCAAATAAAGATAGCAAGTTCATGTATGAAATGATTCCCTTTGGAGATGTACAGAGTCTATCCCTTAAAAACAAAAAAACAAAAAAAAAACCTTATGGTGAAGCCAAAGGTTGGTCTTCAAAATTCATTAGCTAATAATGAGGTATTTCTACATTCTTCTGGTGACTTAGCAAAAGATTGATGGAGACAACTATGAAAGAAATGCTAGCACTCAACTTCATGTACCATTTCATCTTCGGAACAAGTAAAAGAAACACAATGAAATTATTCATACTCAAGTCAAAACTCATCAAAGATACAACTGTCTTCTGACTTCATCCATCATCCTAAAACATAGTATTATTCCTACAGGTTTTCCCCACACAAAGCCTTACTTGTGATTGTACGGAGGTTTCTCATCTTTTAAACTCATGCAGTATCAGGTACTGAAGAATATCTTAATAAAGGCCATATGGTCCTGGCCATTGATATATCGTCCTAACCATAGGTATATGGCCCTAAGCAAATCAACAAGTTTCTAACCCATGAAACCTCGTTTTTAAAAATACATTTTTATTGAATTCAGAGAGGAAGGGAAAGGGAGTGAGAGAGAGAAACATCAATGATGAGAGAGAATCACTGATCGGCTGCCTCCTGCATGCCTCACACTGGTTATCAAGCCCGCAACCTGGGCATGTACCCTGACTGGGAATCGAACCGTGACTTCCTGGTTCATAGGTCAACACCCAACCACTGAGCCACACCAGCCAGGCAAACCTCATTTTTTAATCATTCACAGAAAAATCTCAATAGAAAGCAGCTCCATAAAATTTTCCTGTAACTGGCTTTACACTTGAGAGATGCTAACATGATCCCATGGGAATCAACTGTTTTGATAAAACCATAGAATCATGCTTAAGTAGCTGAAATTCAGGAAGATTAAGTATTGGCAGATGAAGGGATACAATGAGAGAGTTCCAGATAGCAAGTAAGGGTAAAATATGCAATTTGAGAAGGGTTGAGGGTATTGACAGGGTCTATTTCCTCAATATCAAAAGCACATTTTACCGTTTTGGAAATCAGGATTCAGACTGAAACTCACGTTACTAATTTTTTAGTGGCATCTTCCAGGACTCCCTCTCTTAGAATCTGTGATTAGGTAGGTGGTACAGTTTCAACTGATAAAATTCTAAAATCAAGGCAATAAGAGAACGCATTCA
>NW_005871649.1:264819-288946 GCF_000147115.1 Myotis lucifugus
TTATCTAACCCAAAGTTAAACAAGTGTCTTTTGTTTTCTATTCATCAGATTTCTAGCTATGGGCCACGGGAAGGGTTTTATATAAAGTACTAGAGGCCCAGTGCATGAAATTCATGCACTCATAGGAGGTGGGGGATCCCTCAGCCTGGCCTGTGCCCTCTCGCAGTCCGGGAGCCCTCAGGGGATGTCCGACTGATTGCTTAGGCCCGCTCCCCAGGGGAAGCGGGCCTAAGCCGGCAGTTGGACATCCTTAGTGCTGCCACGGAGGCAGGAGAGGCTCCCACCACCGCCGCTGTTCTTGCCAGCTGTGAGCCAGGCTTCTGGCTGAGTGGAGCTCCCCCTATGGGAGCACACTGACCACCAGGGGGCAGCTCCTGCATTGAGCATCTGCCCCCTGGTGGTCAGTGCACATCATAGCAAGCGGTTGAGCACCTTAGCATATCATTAGCATATTACACTTTGATTGGTTGAATGGATGACTGGACACTTAGCATATTAGGCTTTTATTATATAGGATATGCATGTAGGTAAAATTTTTCAGTTAGTAAAGGATTCAAGAAAACCGGTACTCAGCAATGTCAGCTTTCCTAGATTTCAACTTTCTTTGGGAGGAGAATTTGAGATTGTATGAAGGTGATCTTCCCTCTATTCCCTCAAAAGGGAACATGACTTTCATGGAATAGTTTATTGATGTGGAAGCAACAGAGACCATGGAATCAAACTTAACTGCGCTTAAGTTCCAATTGTTATTTGCTGCTATGTTACTTCCAGTTACTTTCCTTGACAAGCTTTCGTTTCTTTATGGAGACAAGGGGAGAAGGAAGTCATAGAAAATATTGGCAATGTTTTGGGTTGTGTGGGGACCAACGGCAGTAACCAGTAAAAGGATCTGGCATGTGGTTGATTAATATTACTTCCCTCTTCAAGTTTTCGTACAAGTTCAATCAACTCTTCTGTCTCTAATAAGCTTTATTATCTAACCCAAAATTAAATAAGTTTCTTTCTTTCTTTTTTATTCCTATTTTAGTGCCCTCACATACCAAGGGGACAATTCCAACTGCATCTATTAAGGCTTGGCGCTCTTGGCCTGAACGAAGAACTATTAAAACAAAATGTACTGTCTGGTATACAGCTATTGGCTGTTTAATTATACTCTGTCTTTTTTTTACTTCGTATTTAAACTATTAAGCATTAGCCTTAGATTGCAGAGCATAAATAAATTCAAAATTCAGTAATGAATCTTTAACTCGTATCATTTTATTCTCTAACATTCAAGCACATGCTAATGTGATTATACCTCGGATTAGAGGCCAAGTATTTCACACGTATTTCCCAGTCTCGGCTCTAAGACATTCAGGAACACCCATCGCTGCCTGGGATTCATCACATTCCCACCCATCCATTCCCCAGCAGGTCTGTAAAGCGGCTTTAATTACTTTCCCATAGTTATAGATCAATAAATGTTATTTCAATTGGACCAAGAAGCATCTGCTCTGTTTTATGTGGAAGGGTGCAAGGACGGAGGAGGTGTGGAGAGAAAACTCTTACACATGAAAAGATTATTCATTTCTGTGTAAGGCATGCTAACTTTCCAGGATTGAAACACGGGGAGATTTTTGCACTCTCTAAACGACTCCGTGAATGACCATGTGTTAATGATCACTCCAAGATTAAAGGGACAGCGATTTTATGTTTTGGCCTAAAACTTTGTAAAATGCCGAGGATGTGGTAGGAAGAAGAAGTACTCTTCCTGGCTTTTCGATCAACGTGCTGTGTGTCTTCGATCAAGATGCTGAGCTTCTCTGAGGATAATTCTTGTCTGTAGCATCTGCTCATCATGTGGGGAGAATAAGCCATTTTATAACAAAAGGGATCATTCAAGAAGCCTTGGAATAATTTACGGAATTAATTTTAAAATGTATATTTATCTGTGAACAGATTGGTTAGGGAATAGAGACAGAGCTGAGAAGGTGCTAGATTCAAATTAGGTTCAGAATTAAACATTTGCTTTCACAATCAAAACTTGCAACCATAAATAGCTCTTTTTAAAAAAAAGATTTTTAAATTGATTTTTAGAGAGAGAAGAGAGAGAAACTTCGACAGGCTGCCTCCTGCACATCCCCTACTGGGGATCAAGCCCACAACCTGGGCATGTGCCCTGACGGGGAATCGAACCAGCTACCTTTTGGTTCACAGGACGACACCAAACCAACTGAGCCACACTGGCCAGGGCAATAGCACTTTTCTTCATGAATCCACTGGTACCCACTCTCTTAGATCCAATATGCTTTTCACTAAACCATGTTGTTACAAAGTGAAGAGTGAAATCGCCTATTTTAACACTCAAATAGTCAATTCTACCTATTAGAAATGTCTTGAAATAAAATACCCAAACTAAAAAAAAAATCTATTTTCTTTTCATTTAAAAATATTGCAGTACATAAAATGAATCACATAGAGCAACTCAGGACAACCAGGGATGATAGACACAATGTAAGAAACAGTTGTGTGCTGGTCACATGACATTGTATACCCAGGCACAGGAGCAGGTGACAGTCCTACATCTATATCCCATTCCCTGACAGCTGGTCTCTGCTGTTAGTGTTCTCCATAGCCACCTTCTTCATCACCAGAAATACAGGATGTGTTTCTTTTTAAAATATATATTTTTATTGATTTCAGAGATTAAGAAAGAGAGAGATAGAAACATCAATGATGAGAGAGAATAACTGAATGACTGCCTCCTGTACACCCCTCCACCCCCAGTGGGGATCGAGCCCGCAACCCGGGCATGTGCCCTGACCGGGGATCAAACTGTGACCTCCTGGTTCATAGGTTAACACTCAACCACTGAGCCACGCCGGCTGGGCAGTAAGATATTTTTCATATATGAAAGTTGAAGGGGCCATAATAATAATAATAATAACAACCCATATTTTCTGCGTGTTTGCTGTGTGCATGCCATCCTGGAAGGTATGTGCATATCATACCTTCACTCTAGCTACCTTCATGGTTCAAACCATAAAACACAAAGATAATAACATGTAATGTCACATCATCACCTGGCAACCAGCACTGGAGGGCCATGGTACACAGTGGGCCCCGATATCACACCACCTCCACCACCTGTGGGGCGTGCAGGAGGCAGCCAATCCATGATTCTCGCTCATCATTGATGTTTCTATCTCTCACTCCCTCTCCCTTCCTCTCTGCAGTCAATAAAATATATTTTAAAAATCTTACTAATATCTCTCCAAATCAGTATCTTGTTTGAGAGATTTTAGACA
The DNA here is from genome assembly GCF_000147115.1 of Myotis lucifugus. Taxonomy (NCBI): domain Eukaryota; kingdom Metazoa; phylum Chordata; class Mammalia; order Chiroptera; family Vespertilionidae; genus Myotis; species Myotis lucifugus. Next base: position 268,107 of record NW_005871649.1, read on the forward strand.
CCCTACGTTGAAAACATTCTTGGCAAAAGGAACAAGGAGCGTTTCAGTTGTACCAACAGCAACGTGGGAAGCTAAACCAGCACCGCAGTGAACTCATCCACACTCATTTTGGTTGGGGTCCATGGGAAGGGAACCGCATCCGCAGACGCTTAAACACCAAATGAGTGCAAATGAGCCCGTAGCTCCAGTTCATGCCCTCTCCTCGTCGGCAGGGTGGGGGAGAGTGCGGAGGTTGAGAGAAACCATCCTGGCCCCATGTGGGATTCAGAAGCCACAGGGGAAGCAAAGATGAAGTGAGCCTTGCAAATCGCTGAGAAGCGAAGGCCTTTGTGTGAGCAGAAACTCACCCGAAGGAGCAGAGATCAGAAGCCTCTCTCATTCCCTGCACTTCCAGGCTTGTCATCACATCCCAGCCGCGGGGAATAAACGTTGTCTGAGAGCTCTCTTTAAGGAACTGAAAGCAGCCTGTCAGGATACGTTCAAGTCGGGGAAAGGATATGGGTCAAGTTCATGACTATTGCACCTTTTGGGGGGGACGTCCATGGAACAAACAGCCATGAATTGCTATTCAATTTCTCTGACAATATTTCTCTCCTTACTAAATAGATTATAAAACACCTTCTGGGTATGGAGCTTATGCCCTCCTGTCTAGAGAAGGTCACAATAGGTAAGGAAGAAAGACATGGGAATCGGCAGGTGGGAGCCCATCCTCGAAGCAGAGTGACCCACAGATGAACCACATCCTGGTAGCATCCCCTGCCTTTCAAGTGGCTGCATCTGCTTTGAACTGCGACGTGTGCATTTTGATGGGAAGCATCTTCGGTGAAGATGCCCGACCACATGCACGCATCCCGTCCTGCTCTTTCCTCAAGTTCCACCAGAGCTCTACAGTGAAGAGATTTTTTTGCAGAACGGAAGTCGCAAGGACTGAAAGAGAAAAGAGGTGATGACAGCCACAAAGCAGGGCAGCTAGTTGGACCTGGTTCCGCTGCCCTAAAATGACGAATCCGTGGCTGTCGGTGGGAACACCCAGAACCAACCCGGAAGGCAAGGCCTGGCAGTGCTGGTAGGGGGTGCGGGGGGGTGCCAGCAATCAGTACCTCTCCATTCCCAAATGCCCTCCCCAGCTCTGTCTGGTTTCTTTTCTTGAGAAATTAAAACAATGTCTCTGGACAAAGAAACATCAAGCCCCGTTGTTGGCCAGAGCACTGCACTGAAAACATGGGGACTGCCTGGCCGGCGTGGCTCGGTGGTTGAGCGTCGACCTATGAACCAGGAGGTCACGGTTCGATTCCTAATCAGGGCACATGCCCGAGTTGTGGGCTCGATCCCCAGTGTGGGGCGTGCAGGAGGCAGCCGATCCATGATTCTCTCTCACCATTGATGTTTTTATCTCTCTCTCTCCCTCTCCCTTCTTCTCTGAAGTCAACAAAAATATATATTAAAAAATGGGGATCCCCTGTGGACTGCATGTTGACCAGAGAACCCCCAACTCCAGCCAGCCCTCTTCCTCAACCTGGGGCGCAGCACATGGCCAGACAGACCGCTACTACCCTAGGCCAGAAACTGGAAAATCGAGTCACCCATGAGTCAAGAACAAAAGATAAAGACTTCGGTGGCTGCCCAACAAATAATGAACCCAGATAATACTCCACTGAACCCAAAGTCAAAGAGCTCGATGGAGTGGGGGCGGGGACAGGGACTCCTGGCTTCTCAACAGCTTCTGCCTCTCCCACTTCTGGGCCAGGACGGCCAAGGATCAAGCCTTCTGCACAAAGCCTCCGACACAGAGACCAAAAATCAGAACCACCACAACCAAAAGCAGTAAAACGCCTCCATCTCCTCTGCAGGATTTCCATCGCCCACTGTCCTCAAATACCAGGATTTCTATAAAGCAAGGCTTTCACAGTGGAAACAAAATTAATCTCATCCCAGTCCGCCACTGGTACCTCTCAAGCATACTTGCTTATACAAGGGTAGGGACATCCGTTACTGATGAAGTCAGTAGGCTTCGTACACCTAGGGGTCTTGTTTATAAGAGCTGCACGAGTTCAACTGTGAGAGAACAAATGCATTTTGTTTGAGTCGATACGTCGCCTCCTTGTCTAGGCGGGCGGGTGGGGGGATGGAGCCCAAGACCGGGATCCTTGCGGAATAAAATCTTTCCATGCAAACATGATTGCCATGGTAGACTGTTTAATCTAGCGATATTGTATTTCATTTCTGGTTTGGGAGAGCTTTGTTGATTTGACCAAACGGGTAGAACTCGGGGCTTATCTCCACTGTTTAGATAAGGGTTACTTGACTTTGGCAGGTGACAAAATCTAGGGTGTGGAACAAAGGGGGCAGAGAGAAAGGCTGGCACATTCCCAGGGAGTGTTTATGTTACGCAGAGTGTATAGATGGGCAGAGAGTTTCAAACAACGCACTGTACTTTGTATAAAATGTCCGCTGTCTGCTGCGTGTTTTCCATAAACCAGCCCTGCGCAATGTCCTTTATTGGGCAAAGGAGACTTCACCTTCTTGCTTAGGTAAACACTGACGCTCTTGTAAAACCGCTCAGCGAGTCTCCCTGGAAGTAGGGCCCTGGCTCGGGGGGTCCCATCCGCCACTGTTTCCTAACACATATTCTAGAAGGGCAGCCGTGTTCAATGTCACTGCTCATGCCAGCATGTCTGTGGCTGCATCTGTACAGAATCTGCACATGTCTGATGCCCAAGTGACCTGCATCCAGATAATAATCCTACTTTTTGGGGGGGGGAGTCATTCTATACAAACATGTCTGACTTGGAAGGAAAGCCAACACAGAAAGCCTGACTTTACAAACACGATGATTATAATTATGGTTGGGTGGTGTTTTTTTTTAAATTCCCTTTTGAAAGTACTTCATCTAAACAAGCAGTTAAGTAGCTTCCTTAGCATATTATACCTTAGCACAGCGGTTCTCAACCTGTGGGTCGCGACCCTTTCACAGGGGTCGCCTAAAACCATCGGAAAACACATATATAATTACATATTGTTTTTGTGATTCATCACTATGCTTTCATGATGTTCAATGTGTAACAATGAAAATACATCCTGCATATCAGATATTTACATGACGATGCATAACAGTAGCAACATGACAGTGATGAAGTAGCCACGAAAATGATTTGATGGTTGGGGGTCACCACCACATGAGGAACTGTATGAAAGGGTCGCGGCATGAGGAAGGTTGAGAACCACTGCCTCAGCATTTACATATCGGCGATCATGCTGAAGCAGGGGAAGGGGCCGAGCAGTGCAGTCCCTGGACGTTAAAAATGCATCAAGAAATAAAGAACACGCCGTGGTGAACTGACAACGTCCGGCTAAGAAGATCAGCACTCACACGCCGAAACTGGACCCGTGGCGGTTAATCCTTTCGTCGTATGACAGAGATGACTGCCTAGCAGCCCATGCCTCGGGACTACTTTTCCAAAACACTTCGACATCTGACAAAGCTAACAAGCAGCCGTGATAATCAGCGTGATCCCCTTGGAATAATTCTGCGGTTTACTGAACTCAACATGTGGCTAATATGTGCAAAAAAAAATGCAATGCGCTGTTTGATGCGTGTAAGTCAGACTTGGTCGTTTGTTCGGTTAGTGAAGGGTTCTCTCTTTTCCCTTGTGATGTATACTTGCATGCAAAGATTAGTTTAACGTTTCATTGTCCAGAGGAATGAAGGGGCAGTTAAATCCGGGGGGGAGTTGCAAACATTAGGGTTTCTCTGATGTCATTTTAAAAAATATATTTTTATTGATTTCAGAGAGAAAGGGAGAGGGAGGGGAAGATAAAAACATCAATACCTGGGGAAAGAGTTGCCATAGCAACCCCCAATGCTCCTATAGTTCAGAAAGGGTATGTATAGGTTAATTTTTTTTAATATATTTTATTGATTTTTTACAGAGAGGAAGGGAGAGGGATAGAGAGTTAGAAACATCGATGAGAGAGAAACATCGATCAGCTGCCTCCTGCACATCTCCTACTGGGGATGTGCCCGCAACCCAGGTACATGCCCTTGACCGGAATCGAACCTGGGACCTTTCAGTCCACAGGTTGACGCTCTATCCACTGAGCCAAACCGGTTTTGGCATATAGGTTAATTTTTAAAGAAGTATTCTTCCACTTTACACTCATAGCTAGAAACTGGTTTTCATGGTCAGGAAAATAACGTCAAAGCCATACATACGAGCATCTGTCCATGTCGGTACTTAGATTCTACTCCTGTCTGTCCCCAGGATTCATTTCACCAACAAAGCCAATCTCCTCACCGCGCCCATCACGTGCCGCTCAGAGCCAACAGGGATGACCGTGGAATGAGGCTGACACCCACCGCGCAGAGACAGTGATGAAGAGGCCACAGGGCTGGGAGGCCTTGGCCTTGCAAGTTTCCAACACAAATCGCTCTCCTTGTGGATAAAGCGTAGTCCAAGATGTAGCCAGGCTCAACTTCTAAGATCTGCTCCTATAACCACGCCTTCCATGCTAGTGACTCTAACAGGGCACTTTCACACACAAGCATCATAAAGTCAATTCGACTCTAAGCTTTTCTAGAGTTTTAACGGAGAGGAAGAGAAAGAGAGTAACTACCTCCTTTGAACAGCACTCCACTTGCCTTGTTTTAGAGAAACCGATGCTGTAGCAAAAGCACAACCTTGGAGAAGTGGCTCATCTGAGTGCAAAGAACAGGACGGGTTGGTCAAGGGGCTGGGTGCACATCCGGTCTGTTCCACCGAAGAGCTGCGTGACCTTGACAAAGACACCCGAGCACCAAAAAAAGGTCTTGGTTTGCTCTTCTGTAAGATGACGTTGGAGGCCTGGCTAAATTCTGTGGCTACTTCTCTCCGGGCGCATATCCTGAGAGCAGTCAAGTTCAGTCTATTCTGGAGGCCACAGGTGATTCACGCACATCAACCACAGTTCCAGACAACACACTGAGGCAGAACAAGGCAGGTATCCCTTGAATGCACACTGCTTGCTTCTTCAAGCTTTTAAGGCAACCATTTTTTTTTATTTTTATTTTTTTTAGAAAACGTGTGCAGGATTTCAAAGTGACTCAAGCAATCACTTTATATCCTAATAGGATAAAGTTTATGCATAATGCAGTGTGACCTTTAAACTACTGACATCCATGCTATGTTATTGTTAGTGTTGCATGTTAAGCTAGCAAATTTTTCAATGAACTCTCGCTGGCTTTACCACAGACACAGATGGGAGGCGGGCTCCTCTTGTTCATAAGGTTCTCATTATTAACTCAGCCCGGCTTGAATATTTGACTGAAGGGAAGGACCGTGTCATTATTTTCAGATTTCCTTCTATGACTTAACTGGGCTTCATCTGCCAGCTTTTGAAACGCCAAGTACTTCTTGGCGCCAGACTTGGCGTACTGCTCTGTGACTGCCACCCCCAACGCTCCGGCTCGAGGAAGTCTCCTCGCCATCAAAACAGTTTAATAAAACTGAGATCGTGATTAAGAGTTACTCATCAATTGACGAGGCCTGCCAAGCTGGTGCTATTTATGAATTCTTCCACACAATCGTTTCAGCCAAACAAAGACAATCCGCACTCATAGAGTGGCAGGCTAGGAAGCTGGTTCAACGTTTCCATGATTTATAAGGTCTGTGTTGTACTGGAAACCACATTTCTTTAATAGGTAAACTGGCATTCCATTGAACAATTCAATCTGCTTTAAATCTAGTCTAAGGCTCTGGGCAGCTTAAGGGACATTCTGAATATAAATGTAATTCCTCTATTCACCTTTGGGCAATATCTCTCGGCACCGATGTGATCGGAGGATAAGGCATAGGAATACCTGTGCACTGGAGGGTAGAATTCAATTATTAAAATATTGGCACTAAAGTCACTTAGAAAAATGTTAAAAATCACCCTGATTCCAAATGTAAATAATGTTGTAGGAGCCTGGTTAAAGACATAAATTAAAACAACAACATAAAAGAAATAACAAGCGGTCCTGATATTACTGTTTCCATGTGTCTTGACCACGAACAATAATCTAAGTAGGCAAGAATCCTTTGAAACTATCTTTGATGGTTATTAGAAAAGATAATTCAATCTGTCGATGCCTAGAAGAGCCCAGTGGTGGACCCATACGTCGTCCCACATAACTGAAAGGAGAGAGACCAGTTCTCCATCCTAAAATGTTATCCATCGTGATCTGCTTCAGTGATTCTTTGAGCATCTCATGGTCTACACGCCCCATCACCCGTCCAGTGTTTGTAAGACATCGGAGATAAATGATCAGTTTTGAGTTTTCATTTCATCCCTTCATATGGCAATCCAGGCTTCTGTGCAACATCTCTAATCATCAGAACAGTCCTAAAACAACAACAATCCAAACCAGCTTCCTGGTAGGCAGCCAATGAGTGATTCTCTCTCATGGTGGATGTTTCCATCTCTCCCTTCCTCTCTGAAATCAATAAAAAACTATATATATATATATATATATCAGCTTCCTTGTAATTCTTACAGTGGTTGAAATGGATCTATCAGAAAATCCTAGGTTTACTTCCTCTTCTGTAGGTTACTTCATCCAATACCTGAGACTCGAGTCTCAACCTATTTTTCTCCCCTGTGGACCGTCTTCTCCAGGTATTTTCAATGGCTGAGACACGCCCACTGTCCCCACCTCTCACCACTGCTTATCAGTCACTCTTTGACGATGGCATCTAGAAGCAACACCTCAGATACAATCTAGTTAAAGAGGACAGTGAGGCTAGTACTTCTAATGAATTAAAATTTAAATATTTATTGCCCAGGCGGTGTGGCTCAGTGGTTGAGCGTTGACCTATGAACCAGGAGGTTGAGGTTCCATTCCCAGTCAGGGCACATGCTGGGGTTGCAGGCTCAATCCCCACTCAGGGGCATGCAGGAGGCAGCCGATCCATGATTCTCTCTCATCACTGATGTTTCTCTCTCTCTCCCTCTCCCTTCCTCTCTGAAATCAATAAAGATATATTAAAAATAAATAAAAAATGTATATTAATGCAGACTAAACATGTCTCATGGGAATCATGAGACAGAAACAACAGAAAAGTCCCATGAATGGTAAATGTTCCAGCAACAAGCATGAGAGGAAGTTTGAGAGCACTTAGGCCCTAAGTCTTAGGGGAAACATACCAACCTCAATATACACGGCACCTCTAAGTCTGAAATCATTTTACCACCAAACAGCATGCTCTTCAGCCCACACAGTAATATTCAAAAGCTGAATTTTTATGTTTAGACTTACCATGTTGTATGTCTTTCATATCCAAGTGGAGGCTAGACATTAATATTCCAACCGCTTGCGATCTTTTGTTGCTTAATAACTTGACAACCTGCTCAAGAAAGAAAAGGGGGAAATGTCCATGTGAACGCCAACGATAAGCTTAATAACATGTTGTTTAATCCTAAACGAGGAACAAATCAAGTCATTATATAAAGCATTCAAAAATGGTTTAGAAAGAGCTCTGGGGTTGTATATTATAAAACTTCAAAATCCACCATTTCCACACTCCACCCCCTCTGAGTGTTCCCATTACCCTGAATGGCAGGCGCTTTACCAGTCTTAAGAGCTGGGTAAGTCAACAAGTAAGATTTGTCATAGTTTAGGAAGTCAGTTGGGTCTCTGTAAAAATAACAACTTCACATTTGATCATTTGCAGCCTGAGATTTAAAAAGTGGTCCTTCATAGACGCAGAGTCATAGAAGCATGAACAGACTGTTGAACCTCAGAGGGAAGGCAGGGGAAGGTGGGTGGAAAGAGATCAACCAATGAACTTGTATGCACATATGCATAACCCATGGACACAGACGATGGGGTGGTGAGGGCCTGAGCGGGGGCAGACAGGAGCGGGCTGGAAGAGGTTAATGGGGGAAAAGGAGGACCGATGTAATACTTTCAACGACAAAGATTAAATAAAATAAAAAAAACCAAGATGATCTCAGAAACCTCAGCTGAAAAAACGGAAAATGCAGAAATAACGAATTTGAAATCTACCAAATTAGGACATATAACCAAGAAAAAAGTCTATTTTCAATGACCTGAATTCACATTAGAGTCAGCTAATCCTTTTAACAAAGCATTTATCATAGACTCCCCTGAGAGGCAGGGCTGTGTAGGGATCATGAACAAGAACTCTGTAAAAATAAAGCAGTGTTTCTCCAACTTTACTAGGCACTTCGGTCATCTGGGATCTTTTTTTAATGCAGGTTCTGATTCCGAGGCCTGGATGGGGGCTTCTGGAAAAGCTACTCCAACACCCTAAAGCCTCAGTTCTCTCATCTAAAAAAAAAAAAATGACAGCATCAACTTCAAAGTCTGTAGTGGATATTCAGAAGGATAATGCGCTTGACACTCTTAGGAATAGACCTAGCGAATAGTGTCTTCATTGCAATAATCTATATATATAAAAGCCTAAGCAACCGCTCAACCGCTCGACCAGTAGCTATGATGCACACTGACCACCAGGAGGCAGATGCTCAACACACAGGCATGGAAACATGGAACAGACTGATGACTCTCATAGGGAAGGGGGGAGGGGAGAAGTCGGAAAGAGATTAACCAAAGATCTTATATGCATACTAGAGCCCAGTGCAGGGATTCATGCACTGGTGGGGTCCCTCAACCTGGCCTGCAGGGATGGGGCCAAAACTGGCAGTCCGACATCTCCCAAGGGGTCCCGGATGCAAGAGGGCGCAGGCCAGGCTGACGGAGCCCACTGGTGCACGAATCCGTGCACTGGGCCTCTAGAAATAGCTATAAAAGACACTTAGGAAAGCATTTTTAAATGTTTGCTCAAGAATGAAATACCTGTCAACTTTTCATTACTGAGTTTAATCCTACACGATAATTAATTCTTTTTCCTTCCTCTCACGTAATTTTCTAAGAAATTAAGACCATTATCGGTTCAAAGTCCTTTTCCAGTGGTTGCAAACAATTTCTCATTATCTCCCCTGGCATCCTACATGGCCAATCACGAATCTGCTTTGAACAGGTGCCATACTAGGCCCTGGAAGAAAATAAAATCATACCTACGACGGAAAATGCAGAAATAACGAATTTGAAATCTACAAAACGGAAAATGCAGAAATAACGAATTTGAAATCTACAAAATTAGGACATATAAATCAATAACTTGGAAGTTTCTTACGATCTGGTAGAATCATGCACTACAGAAAGACACTGAGGAACCTTCTCCTGGTCTAAATGCAGAACTACACCAAGGGTTTTGTTTCCTAATCCCCGCCCAGTCAGTCATGAAGCGCACACCGCTCTCCTCCAAAAGGGCTTGGCACACACACATCCTTGCTGGAAACTGAATCTTAGATTAGAGGGGTACGCGGCCAGATCCAAGGAGTAGGGTAAGATAAGAAGAGTCAGCTATAGAGATTAGGGACCGGTGAATTCCGAAGCAGAAGGAGAGGATGTAAAAATTGCTGTTTCGCACACAGATATTCGAGCACAGGGCAGGATATACAGTGGTATACAATGCAATCGAGGAGCAACAGATGAAAAGAGCAGCCAAGAGCACTCTAAAGAGAACGTAACAGGAGAGGACGAGCAAATATGAAATAAGAAGCCCAAACTAAACAAGAGGTTTAAGAATGGAAGGGGAGGCAGACAGGGTAGAACTCCCAGACTCCGAACTGACAATGATTTGACCTGTGTGGAGGTAAGAGAGCTGTAGTTCAGCCCATGTCTTTGCCTAAGTGAGCAGCTAGGTAACTTTGGACAAGTTCTTTAACTAATAGACCTCAATCCCCCATCTGTAGAATATACTTAATAGTCCATATGTGACATTCCCATAACTTGAGACAATAGAATATGTAATGAGAAAAATTTTTAAAGTATAAAACATCTTGCAAATGCAAGGTGTTGGTGTTAGTGATCCAATGACTAGCACTTATATTTTACTAGAGGCCTGACGCACGAAATTCGTGCAAGGGGCTCGGCCCTCGCAGCCCTGGCTTCGTCCGGAAGGTCGTCCAGAAGGTTGTTCAGCTGTCCAGTCTAATTAGCATATTATGCTTTTATTATTATTATGGATCAGGCTATTAAAGCACCTGAGCTTATTCCAAAAAGAGGAAGACAAGCAATGATAGAAAGTGATAAGGAATAAACCAAATAAAGTTTGGCAAATTCTAGAATGAAGAGAGAACAACCCACACAATGATTACTCCCCATCGTGTAGCAAACATACAAAGTGCTGGTTCTCTAAGATCTCTTGAGACACACATCCTGTGGGTCATCCCACAACTTTGATTTGGGTTCAAATAGTTCTCCTTTGGAAAGATGGGGTGATCTCTAGATTTTTTTTGACCCAGTGAGAATCAGGAACCAAGACCTTTCTTGGTACTGCCTGATACCAGTTCATGCAAACAGCAAACATCTTAAATCCGAACGAGTCTACACTCCAAAGTAAAGAATGCCTGTATGAGATTTTGCAGAGCAAGAGGTTATCAGGGTTTGGGTGGGTTTTGAAGTCAACCCACACAAGAAAAGAGGCCTGCAGCCTTATTTACTCTACCACCTTCTCCTCTTGCAATTAGCACTAAGCCTCAGGGCAGGGTGGCCGGCCTCACAGGCATCCAACCGCATTCCAAGGCCCTGCAGACCAGAGAAGACATTGACACTGACCATACCCAGGAGGGATATCTCCAGACTATCTGGTTGGCACCAGACAAGCCTGTCTACTTGGGCAGACTCAGCACAATCTGGGACACAAAACAGGTAGTTTGCTGATTGGGGAGATAGCTGGCATCCCCCACAGATTAAGAAGCTAGACGTCAATGATTTGACCTGTGTGGAGGTAAGAAATCTGTATTTCAGCCCATGTCTTTGCCTAAAGGAGCAGCTAGGTAACTTTAGACTAGTTCTTTAATGGCTCTCAATTCCCCTATCTGTAGAATATTCCTCAGTGGGGGTGTGCAGGAGGCAGCCTATCAATGGACCTCTCTCATCACTGATGTTCTATCTCCCTCTCCCTTCCTCTCTGAAATCAATAAAAATATGTTTAAAAAGCAAAGCAAAGCCACAGGCTTGTTCTAAATAAATTCAAGTTGAATAGAGTAATGAAACAGCCTCTTAGCTTGGTGTATGTAATGTACTCAAATCACATCTGCCAAAATATTAACTAGCGTGTATCTGTTGACAGAGAAGGAAGCAAGGCTAAGAATGGGAAATGGCTGAAAGCCATGACAACATGGGCTGGGCTGGGATTTCCACTCACCTCTGCCTGACTCCAAAGCTCACCTGTTCCCCTGCTCTAGGCCCCGTTGGCCACACGCCCCTTACACACACATACACATGGTGCAGCATCCTTGACATAACAGAGCACCCAATACACCAGAAGAATCCACTGACAGAGAAACACGAAATAATATTGGGCTTTTTAATATCTATATATATAAAAGCCTAAGCGACCGTCCGACCGTTCGACCAGTAGCTATGACATGCACTTAACCACCAGGGGGCAGATGCTCAACACCCAGGCATGGAAACATGGAACAGACTGATAAATCTCAGAGGGAAGGGGGGAGAGTGGGAAGAGATTAACCAAAGATCTTATATGCATACCAAAGGCCTGGTGCATGGATTTGTGCAGCAGTGGGGTCCCTCGGCCTGGCCTGAGGGGATGGGGCTGAAACTAGCAGTCTGACATCCGCCGAGGGGTCCCGGATTGCGAGAGGGCAGAGGCCAGGCCGAGATGTCCCACCAGTGCACAAAGCCGTGCACCGGGCCTCTCATTTTCATTAAAGGGACAAGTGTAAAAGAATTAGAAATGCAATTCCTTACTGATATCAACTGCTCCTTTCTTAGCTTACACTGAAGCAGTTAGGATGATTCTGACAAAGCAAAACAAAACAAAACCGATAAAAAGTATAACATGATCATAAGAAAACTGAGGAAGAAAAAAATGACATTAGGTTATATTTTCATAAAAATATTATTCTAATAGGTTGCACTTCCAAATTTTGTATTTTATTTTTTTTAAATATTACAGTAACATGGAATAAAAGGTTGAACATAAATACCACTAAGCTCTTAAAATAAAATGTTTTTCTAATTAAAACGAACTATCACAACTACCCATCTCTTTCCACTCTGTAAGCACAGTGAAAACACACAGAGATGTTGAAATTCCTGGAATTTAAAACAATACACAACCTTCTCTTTTATATTCATTAGACACAGCATTTTGCCAGTTTTGTCATGTAGAAGACATACATGCAAGATATAATTTGGCCCTTCATCACTTCAAACATCTTGCCAATCAAAAAACTATGTGTCATCCGCCCAATAGCATGCACGTTCACCGGGTTGTATTTTTCTCTTCGGAATTCCTGCTAAAAATCTGGTTTTCTAGATATTTGCACTATCTCCACCGTTAATGTAACGTAGCGTTCTTAGCTGGGAATTCACAGGCTAAGATTAGAAGTATTCAAGTGTGAGTAAAACATCTATGTTTCATGATATTATTTAGATATCAAAGGTGTCTACAGAATAGGGACATCAGCATATTTTGATGAGTGATGTCAACTATCACAAATAAAAGATATGATATAGATGAAATGATAAGGTTACTGGCAACCCCAAATGAATAAGACTCTTACTGAGACCATTTTTACATGCATTCTTGGTATTTTATGACAAATATGTTTTGCTTAGCACATAAGAATAAAGGGCTATATCGTATGGATTTTTGTAATCACTTCCAAAAAAAAAATTAATGCTGGAGTGCCTTTTACTATCCACATTTTTTTAGCTAAATTGCCCTGTTCAAGGTCACACACTCATCGAGTTCACAGTCTGAGCCACAGCCCTGCTCCACCCCTAACCTTCAGTATGAAGAGCCTACTTCGGCCAAGGACTGTCACATACTGGGCCTCACTCCCCACCTATTCCTCAATATTCCGTGCGATCAGACACAGTGCAAGGCAGATAAACCATAGAGAGAACACTTTTATTTTTCAAGTTGCTGGCTGCAAAGCAAATTTGAGATAGAAATCCCTGTCTAAATAGTCTGCCCTACATGTTACGAGTTTCAGGGAAAATAAGAAAAATAAACAAAACCCCAAAAAAGTTCCCTTCCTTTGTAGTTACAGCACAACAAAATACCAGTGATTGATTTTGATTTTTGAAAAGGCCAGTGTTACAAGGAAGAAATGAAATATTCGGGGAATGAGGGACCACCTAGCATCAGTTTATGGAATAGAGACTGCATCGTAAACGTTTGGTTATTCCGTGAATGGTCATCCCGTTTGTGGCCTATTCAGCCATCTGCTTTCCTCCTGCCCCTTAGCCATTAGCATGATGTGACTTTTTTGGCTCTTCTATAGACACAGGCTTGGTTCCTGGCTCTAGCCACTGAACAGCACGGTGCCTTTCGCACCGTGAAGAGCGACGAGGGTGAAAATTGCATTTGATCCTAGCCATCCGAGGAACACAGTTCCAGCTTTCTCGCAAGTCTCCGATCTATTTCTGGAAATGACATATTGGCTAAGCAACTGGTGCATTTCCCAAAGACCTCCTAGAGTTTGGAAGTAAAAGAGAAATAAACATTGACTTGTCAGTGATCTAATTTATGATGCTCATTTTTTAGGGAATAAAAGCTTCAATATGTGATTTTTTTTTAAGTCTTTAAAGACAAATGGCGTTCTTTGTGGCGGCACCATTTTCAAGGATTGTATGCCTAGCATTTTTCCTTCCTTCAACAATTCCATTTAAAGGGACAGACAACTGTGCTAACTGTGTACGTTCTGGCACATTCTCATCCAACAACAGTCAAATCATTCATTACTCATCTCCTGGAAGATATCTTCTAACTCTATGGTCCCAAAGTATCAAATTGCTTTTCAATAATCGTTTTTCTAAAGCGGTTATTGTTTACAACAAATATTTAATTACAACTATAATAAAGTAAAGAAAAGTCAAATAAATAGTTTAATTTTTGCATATGTATATACACTTGTAATCATCACTCGGATCCTTAAACAAAACATGACTAGCCTCCCTGAAGGCTCCATTCATACCTCTCTCCTATCAATACTTCCCCCAAAAGTCTCATTCTGGCTTCTATTGACACAGTTTCCTGCTGTCTGATCTTTAACATCAGATAAGTGGACACATACTGTTGATATTGAGCTTTGTCTATGAAATCCACCAATATGGCTGAGTAAAATGGTAGGTGATTATTTTTCATTGCTGTATACTATTCCCCTGTGTCGTTATAACACAATTTATTCTTCCATTTTAATCATGATGAATATTTGGAATGTTTTCAGTTTAGAAGTATTACCACCAGTGCTACTGTAAGCATTCTTACACATGTAATTTTTTAAATATATATTCTATTGATTTTTTTACAGAGAGGAAGGGAAAGGGATAGAGAGTTAGAAACATCGATGAGAGAGAAACAGCGATCAGCTGCCACCTGCACACCCCCCTCCCCCACCGGGAATGGAGCTCGGAAACCCGGACGTGTGCCCTTGACCGGAATAGAACCCGGGACCCTCAGTCCACAGGCTGACGCTCTATCCACTGAGCCAAACCAGCCAGGGCGAAAAGATGCTTTTAAAAGGAAAGCTCATGAGTATCATGGTGATTTTAAAAATACTCTGTAACTTCCTCTCAGACAGATACGGCCTAGAAGTCCCTCTATTTAGTCACGTAACAATGACATCCAGGCTTTGTTTAGGGGGCGGTGGGGAGGTAATCCTGGGACAGTCAGGAACCATTCTTGATTTATTGCAATATCGCAGGCTTCCTCTTTTCCTCCCTTTCCAATTTTTGGAAGCCAAAAAACTAGTAACTGAGGTAGAGGCAGAACAGAGACTGGAGTCGGTACGATTGGTTTGACAAAACCGGCTGGGGAATGGGGCCAGGAAGCTAGCCAATAGAGAAGAGAAGAAGCCAGTTCCCTCAGGAGGACCACGGAAATACAGGCATTATACTCATCTGACTCATCACCATTTCTAACGGGAACTCATCTGTGGGGAGATGGATACGCACATATCCTTTTGGTAACAACAGAAGGTTTTTCTACATCGAAAGCAGAAGGCATACGATTACTCTCCAGCAGCACAATTATGACAAGCGTAACGTACGTCTCTAGGGGAGAAGAGAAACACACGTGCAAACTCAGGCCGGACTGGGGCTGAAAGAGACACACTTGGCGTCCGTACATGCAAGGCACTCACTCGCCCTTCGAAGGCCTCGCCCCCTTTCTTCTCCACGGGGTCCCCTTTCCTGGATGTTCGCTACACACTGGCTATCTTCCCCTAAAGAAGGGCTGTCCAGTGGGGACCATTTGGCCGTCCCCCCCACTTTCCTCCCCTTTTCAGGGGTCACCGGCAAGAAGGGAGGAAGCATGGCGAGGGTGGGGGGGTGGCTGTCATCGACCTTTTTTTCCTGCCCCCCCCCAAAAAAACACACACCTAGAAAAACCAGCCGACACCATGGGTTAAAGGCTAGTCTGGCTGGAAGGAATGAAAAGTAATGAACCGATGATCACAACTCTCAATGCGTTAAATATGCCTTATTAATTAAAGGACCCAGGGCGGGGGTGTGGGGATGAATTCAGGCACGGTAGCAATTCTATCCCTACCCACATCTCTTCAGCCACCCAAAAGGTGACTCACCCCAGGCTTTAAAGCAGTGATTCTCAACCTTCTGGCCCTTTAAATACAGTTCCTCATGTTGTGACCCCAACCATACAATTATTTTCGTGGCTACTTCATCACTGTCATGTTGCTACTGTGATGAATCGTCATGTAAATATCTGATATGCAGGATGGTCTGAGGCGACCCCTGTGAAAGGGTCGTTTGACCGCCAAAGGGGTCTCGACCCACAGGTTGAGAACCGCTGCTTTAAAGAGACCATGAAATACACAGATTGTCACAGGCAGGTATCCCGATAGTTGTCAGAAACCCACTTCTGATCACATCACGGGAATGGCCCACTGGGGTTGTCAGGACTGGGAATAGATCAATGCACAATATTTCGGATCCGCCCCCTGCACCTCCTTGTGTGAAAATACAGGAAGAGGAGGGATGGAATAGTATGGTATCACCCCTAAGTAATAAGGGATCCTAGGGCCTAGTCCAAGACGACTACATAGAGCTTTCTAGAATAAGGAACATCTTTTCCAATGTCAGCCTTCCTGCGAACCTTAGCAAGAGTCTTCATATAAAGATCCTACGTTCATCCCTTCGAATGACTTCTGTGTCATTAAAAAAAAAAAATTCAAGAAAATACTCTTAGCAAGAGAGATGGATCGGCGTGCTTTGAGAAGAACACTTAAAAAGATGCTGGGCCCCTATGCAATAGTTTTTCTAATAACTCGAGTTTCTTAAGTGTCCGTGAGTGAATAAAAGAAGCAAGGGCAATACCTAAACCACTAGAAACCGACAACGATCACAGTTTAAAAATACAATGTTGGTGGAAGTAAACACGGAAAAGATAAAATAAATATAGGGGCAGAGCAGCAAGACCACACAGCGATGACAATAACATGTTCCATCAAGCCCTGGGTGGCCCAGTGAAAAGAAAAACCTATAGAAGGCTATTACGAGCGGGGAGCAGCACGGCTATTAAAACAGGCAGTGAAACCTGTGAAACCATACTAGTATGCGGGAGAATGGCAAACATGACTTATTCAGTTGGATGAAGAAAAAAGAGCGCCAACCCAAAACAAACCAGAAATGAATTGCTATTTGGAATGAGTCATGTGTTGAACACCCATTCTATAATTCTGCATGCGATGCCGGCTGCGAGACTGAAATGCTCATTGAGTCTCAGCATGGAATACAGGAAAGAGTGCAGATGATGGAACAATGCAAAATGTTCGGCACAGTTAAGAGCGCGGTACTTGTTCCTCTATCCCAGCCGTGGGCAAACTACGGCCCGAGGGCCAGATCTGGCCCGTTTGAAATGAATAAAACTAAAAAAAAAAAAAAAGACCGTACCCTTTTATGTAATGATGTTTACTTTGAATTTATATTAGTTCACACAAACACTCCATCCATGCTTTTGTTCCGGCCCTCCGGTCCAGTTTAAGAACCCATTGTGGCCCTCGAGTCAAAAAGTTTGCCCACCCCTGCTCTAGAAGCATTAGAAGCTCAGTGGCCTGGCTACAAAGAAAGTTTGTAAGTGTATGAAAAAGATGTCTAAAGCAGGCTTTTAATTCCATAGTGTGGCCTATAATATCACATTAGATAAGAGAGAAAAGCAAAGGAAAGAGACTCAGGAACATAAGGGTTAGGATACTCGTGGTAAATACAGAACACAGGGAACGATATTTCCTGGGGGGGAAAAAAGGGAACAAAATATATGGAACATGTTGCCAGGAAGAAAACTGAGCAATGAGAATAAATGATTCAAGAAGCACCTAGAAACGCTTTTAAATGTATGTATATGTATGTGTGTGTGTGTATATATATATATAGATATATATTTCACTTAGCATGATACTCTCCAGGTCCCTCCATGTTGTCTTAAAGGGTAAGAGAGTCCTCTCTCTCTCTCTCTTTTTTTTTCTGCATAGTATTCCATGGCATAAATGCACCATAGCTTTTTTATCCACTCATCTACCGATGGGCACTTGGGCTGTTTCCAGATCATGCTAAGTGACATAAGCCAGTCAGAGAAAGACCAGCACCACGTGATCGCACTCAGCTGTGGAATCTAATTAACGAAATAAACTAATGAACGGAGTGGATCAGAGACACGGAGGCAGGGAACAGAGTGCGGAACCTCAGAGGGAAGGCGAGTTGAGAACACACGTCCCCATCCCCTGCTCCAAATAGAATTTAGATTCCATTAATGAGCAAAAATCCATCCTTTCTTTTTTGCATGAATGAGTTCTTGATTTTCACAGATGATCAGAATAAGGTAATGAATCTTAATGAACTTTCCAAACGATTCTTTTAAGGAAAGGTCACAATGAGGCCCGACACGCTGGCCACGTTGAGAAAACACGCCCAAGTACTCACTTGCTTAGCCTTGGTCTTCGAGATGGTGTCAGAAATCGGCTTCTTCCTCTCCTTTACTGCGGTTTTGGAAAACAGCTCCTCAAACTCGTGGCAATCTATGGACGGCTCTTCAATTTTTTCCCAGATCAGCGAAGCACCAGAGTCTCTAAAGTTAAGCAAAACACCAACTGAAGGAGCCATGAGCTGGCGTTTAATACAGGCGCACCATCCACGGGCAACCCGAGCGGTGACACGCGCTGGTGAGAGGCCACACGGAGGGAGAAGGGAGGACAAGAAGGGCCGAGGGGTGAAAAGAAAAGGATGAGAGGAAGCCGGGAAAGAAGGTAGCATCGGCGGAAGGAACAGAAGAGGCAAACAGAGAAAGGAAAGGGGAGGGGAGAGAATACTCTTTTCCTTTGAGACCGCTGATGAGAAAGTTAAAAATAGCATCGGCGCAGAAACCTCTGCTTAGAAATCATAACGTCCAGGAAGGCTCTGTGATCAAGTCGGTGTGTACAAACATCTATATAATAAAAGCCTAAGCAACCCGTATGGCAGAACGACCAGTCGTTAAGATGCGCACTGACCACCAGGGGGCATACGCTCAACACAGGAGCTGACCCCGGTGGTCAGTGAGCTTCCACAGGGGGAGCGCCACTCAGCCAGAAGCCGGGCTCACGCCTGGGGAGCACAGCGGCGGTGGCGGGAGCCTCTCCCACCTCCTCGGCAGTGCTAAGGAGCAGC
This sequence comes from Myotis lucifugus, assembly GCF_000147115.1. NCBI lineage: Eukaryota > Metazoa > Chordata > Mammalia > Chiroptera > Vespertilionidae > Myotis > Myotis lucifugus. The sequence goes on from NW_005871649.1 coordinate 286,849, forward strand.
GAGCCGAGCAAGGAGCAGCGAGCAGGCGGGTGGTAAGGGGCAAGGGGTCCTGGACATCCCCCAAGGGCTCCCGGACTGCAAGACGGTGCAGGCTGGGCTGAGAGACCCCCTCCCGCAGTGCGTGAATTTCGTGCACCGGGCCTCTAGTAAGAGAAATAAAAGCCCTCTCAGTGTGGGCGATAAAGGCAGGAAATGTCTGGTATCTCACAACCCCGACTTGACTCTTATTCCCGGGCGAGAAAAGAAATCACGTTATGATCCAGGCAGCAACCTCATCTCCCTACCACTTCCCATCATGCCGCTGTTAGCTGACATCACAGTAGCTACAGGTTCATGGAATACCATCTGAAAAGGGTAGACTCGTTTTTTAAAAAGAAAAAGAAAAAACACTTCCTATATCTGGATAAAATTAGTTTGGGGCATAGTTTAAAATAGATGCATCCACATATACAGGTAAATGGCAACTACATAGAGAATTAGTGACCAAGTTAGAAGTAGTCAAAATATATACATTCTTCCCCTTCAATACTATGTATGATTCAGCCAAGAGAAAAAATATTAATATAAGAAATGAAAACGGCCCTGGCCCGTGTGGTGCAGTTGGTTGAGCATCAATCACCCCATGCATCCAAAGGTCGCTGGTTCGATTCCTGGTCAGGGCACATGCCGGGTTGCGGGCTCCATTCCCAGTAGGGGGCGCGCAAGAGGCAGCCGATCAATGTTTCTCACATCAATGTTTCTCTCTCTCTCCCTTCCTCTCTCTCAAATCAGTAAAAACATTTTTTAAAAAAATGAGAATGAGCCTGATGAATATCCTACTTCTGAATCCATACCACATCACACAAGCCAAATTCAAGGAATCCTGCAAAGTGCATGTATTTTCTTGCACCAGCACATGCCACAGCCATATGTCCTGGAGATCAGGGGACACAGTCCATGGACTGTGCATGGATGAGTAATACGCCACCCACATACCTGGGGGCAGGTGTTCTTTTATAAATATCACTAGAGGCCCGATGCATGAAATTCGTGCAAGGGGCTCGGCCCTCGCAGCCCGGCTTCGTCCGGAAGGTTGTCCGGAAGGTCGTTCGGCTGTCCGGTCTAATTAGCATATTACGTTTTTATTATTATAGATTCCCAACTATGACTTCAAGACTTCACACTGTGCCACCAATCTTCTATGAAAGGGCCATAAAATTCTCAAAGCTGAGTGACCTCACACCCAGAGGGTGGGTACGTGTATTTTTGTGTAGCACATTTGTGTGGAAAAAGACAACCGTAGACAAAATGCAACCTTACAACAAGACCGTCCCTCCAAACACATGCAAACAGCACCCTCGCAAGTCTGTGCGTGTAAGGGTTTGATTCACATGGTTAACGCGGTTGTCAGAGTGAGGCAATAGAGCAGGCAGGCTAAGTAAATCTATACCCCTCCATCTTTAAAAGATCAATCAATACCTAGATAGACAGGTATCTGTACACCGTATGCATTGATACATATATGCCATTCGTTCTATCCTTCTGATACCTCTGAGAAAGTAGAATTTTAAATAACAGATTGTTTCACCAAATATTGACTTAAAAGATCTACAGACAAATTTTAGAACAGTACTGAAAAGGGCACTAAATTGTCATTTTCCTGAGTTATTAAGGAAAGTACCTCCCTGGAACTTCCTGAGGGCAACGGAGACAGCGTTAAATAGAAAATAAAGAATACTCTGAATGAAAAAGAGGGAATTAAGAAGAGGTGGGGGAGGGGTGTTCCCATTCCGGGCTGAGCCCCCATGCACACTACCTTTTACTGTGCAGCTGAATTCTCGTCCAGTACAGAGGCTTCATGGGCCGGCAAGGCTCTATGGGCTGCTTCCTACTCCCTCTGTCCTGGCTCATCCCTAATCCAAACCAGCCGGTTGGCAGCGGCGGGGGAAGAAATCCGCATGCGTGTGGTGCTGGTAAAGTGCTACCCCCGGCTTGTGGGGGGCCAGGGCCAGGAAGCAGAGCAGGTGGCGGTGGGGCTGCAGGGATGCCAGTTCCTGGACCGGGAGGGGGAGCTGGAGCAGGTGGGATACCCACACCTGGCAAAGGAGGAGGTGGGGGA
>NW_005871649.1:289046-319411 GCF_000147115.1 Myotis lucifugus
AATATAAAACACTGATAACACCATTCTCTAAAAAAAAATGAATTTGATTTCAGGCAACTGTAATCTCTGTCTTTTCTTGTTTGAATATAGTTGACTTACTTTTTGAATCTCAGTGCGTTAATGGGACATGCTCTCTAGATAATAAGGTGTGTATAAAGAGACAAAAAATTCCAATTCCAACTCAGTGTGTATCCTCTCTATCTTTCTCCATCTCATCGTGATGTGTCGGAGCAGGTATCAGTCCTGCGGGTGAGCTCTGTGGCCTTCCCTCTCTCCCTACCAGGCGGGCCGCGCATGACATCCGCCCTGCTCTCCGGCATGCCCAGGTGTAGGACGAGGCATCGCGACGCAGCTGCAGGTGGGGCCGTGGTTTTTTTTCCATCGAGGGAAGTAGTGGCGGAGGCGGATTTCGCCCGCCAGGAAGAGGCGGGGGAGGGGGCATTCCCGCCCCAGGAAGAGGTGGAGGAGGGGGTATTCTCACTCCAGGAAGAGGTGTGCGAGGGGGTATTCCCACCCCAGGAAGAGGTGGGGGAGGGGGTATTCCCACCCCAGGAAGAGGTGGGGGAGGGGGTATTCCCACCCCAGGAAGAGGTGGGGGAGGGGGTATTCCCACCCCAGGAAGAGGTGGGGGAGGGGGTATTCCCACCCCAGGAAGAGGTGGGGGAGGGGGTATTCCCACCCCAGGAAGAGGTGGGGGAGGGGGTATTCCCACCCCAGGAAGAGGAGGGGGAGGGGGTATTCCCACTCCAGGAAGAGGAGGGGGAGGAGGTATTTCTTCACCAGGCAAAGGTGGGGGAGGGGGCGGCAGCATTTGCGTACTAGGCATAGAAGGAGGTATACTGGGTGGGGGAGGGGAGGGAGCCCCCGTGCCCACACCAAAGGTGGAGCCGGAAGACGCTGTGCAAGGCAGAGGCGGTGGGGGTGGGATGCTGAGGCTGTGTCCAGAGGGTGATGCAACAGACTGTTCATGGCTGGTGTCCAGCTCAGTCTGAAGAGAAGGCTGGGAAGACTGTGGCCTGGCCTGGCCTTGACCCTCAGCCCAGGGCAGGGGTGGAGGCGGTGGAGGCTGCACCGGCTGATGGGCATCCAGCTGCACTATTTGCCTTGGAGACACCAGCAGAGAAATCTCTGAGCAGAATTTTGTCTGAGGTCCGGACGGTGAGAGGCCCTCTGGCAGTGTCATGGCAGGAGGCCGCGTGGGTGGCCCGCCCTCCTCGGTCGGGGACGTCTGGATGGACTTGGCCTGTAAAATCCTCTGGTGCCGGCCATGCTCTTCTCCTAACCTGAGAGCTGCAAGACAGACATCGTCCGAGGGTGCCTCTCCGTTCCGAACCCCAAGACGGCCGCCGGCCACCTCCGCGTCCATGACAGGGTACTGCTTCTCCAGTTCAGCTATTTTGGTCCTCAGATCCTCAATGGTCTGCTCCAGCTGCTGAATCACAGTGGCCTGTCCCTCAGATCCAATGTCTGTAACTTCCTGAGGGCAACAAAGACATAGTTAAATAGAAAGTAAGGAATACTCCAAAAAAACGGACGGAATTAAGCAAAAAATAGATTTAAATATTGTAGATATCCCTATGGGCACGAGCATACACCTTATGCATATGTTTCAGGCCATGTATGTCATGTTGACTCCGATTTTAACGTTTTGCCTAAGGCAATGTATGGGTCACCTTCATGTCTAAATGGTTCGAGTAACCCTTGTTGTTGAAAGAAATTAAAAAGAAACCTAGTTTACTTCTTAAATAATTGTTTTTGTGGTTTTTCTTTTACCATGGACAATTTAAAGAATATATGGCGTGCCTTCCAAAGCTATGTATTGAAATACTTTATATATTTGTATAGACATTAGTGAAAAATAGTGACCCAGTCAGGGAACATAGGGGAGGCAACTAATCGATGATCGATGTTTCCCTTTCACATCAATGTCTGTCTGTCTCTCTCTCTCTCCTTCCCTCTTTCTAAAATCAATAAACCTATCCTCGGGCGAGGATTAAAAATAAGACTCCTGTTCATTTTCATTGGTGCAGATTTTCAAAAAAAAAAAGCATATAATGCCATGATATAGGACATCTTTTATAAAAAGATGGTCAACTTTTGTAGTATTTGAGAACGTCATCAGTTTCCCCAGCGGCCTCTTGACCATTCTGAAGGTTTCAGAGAGAGAATTGTTTTTCTAGAGATAATTATTATAGACAGAAAACATGGGGGGCAAGTTGGGGGTGAGACTAGCTGCTTGTTACATAGTCCTGACTGTAGAGAGAACAAAACTCCATGTGCTAAAATCTTTATTCCTCTCCACGGCTCTATCTTTACCTACAAAACCCAGCCCTCAATCAAGGTGACCATCCTCCTCGTCCATCCCAGGGAAACAGCAATGAAGCTCATGTCAAATCCGAACTGACTGCCTAGCCCAGTGGTCGGCAAACTCATTCGTCAACAGAGCCAAATATCAACAGCACAACGATGGAAATTTCTTTTGAGAGCCAAATTTTCTAAACTCAAACTATATAGGTAGGTACATTGTTATTAACTTAATTAGGGTACTCCTAAGGCTTAGGAAGAGCCACACTCAAGGGGCCAAAGAGCCGCATGTGGCTCACAAGCCACAGTTTGCCGACCACAGGCCTCGCCTGTCAAGGAGGGCTGGCCGTCCATTCTTACAGAGCAGCCAGCTGGACGCAGGGTTTCTGCTTCTGAAGGCAGCTAAGCGTCTTCAAAGAATCTTATCTGGCCTTCCTTATCCAGGGCTATCAGCACCAAGTCACCGCCGCCAAGACGCTGTCTGTAGAACTCTCTAGAGAGGCTGCCTTGCTTGTCAGCAGGAAGAGCTGATTTCTACACGGGTTAGGTAGAATTTTTTCCAGAGGTTTATTTAAAAAAAAAACTTACATGGTAAACATGATCGAAGAAAAATGCTGTCTGTTCTCTGGCCATTTCAGCAAACATCCTCCCTCCTCTCAGGGCCCACCCACCGACAAGCCCAGATTTCATCTCGAAGCGTCTGCCAGGCGCTCTGCTGTCCATGGAAAGACCTGGGGTTGGGAGCCTGTTCCCTCATGTCCTGGGCCTGGTACTTAATCTCCCATCCCTTCAGGGTACAACTCAACAAGAGGCCCATCAGCTCCCCAACATGAGAGAAATGGACTACTGCTCTCTCTTCTACACTTTTCGAAAAGACTCTCACAGCGTTTCCAGGAACTGTGTGCGTTTCCCCAAGGCTAATGTCTCTCACTATTAAAAATTAAAATGAATGCATTTCTAAAAGGAAAAAAAAAAGTGTCTTCGTAATTTTGGACAGAATTGATCTAATGGGTACATCCTTACAAATGCAGGAAACAGGCATCTATTACGGAGCGTCAACACAGACTGTAATATACTTTACAGGTTGCCAATTTCAATACGATGTGTACTTAAAAGTATTATTTCAAACGTCTAAACCATTCTAAGTGGTAGAGGCTGCCATCTGCGCTGGCTGGATAGTATGTGCAATCGGTCGGCCAACATTCCTCCATTCCCGCATAATCTTATACGTGGGTGGTGATGGCTAGTTCTCACAAATTGTTTACACATTCGCATGTCACAGAATGCAAGTTGCCATGAAAAAGTAAAATGTTCGCCCCAAATATTTCTCTAAATACAAGATTATCTGATTCCTAGAAAAAAAGGAAAACATTAGCATAACGTTAAGGCTAAAACTGTCAAAAAGGAAGCCAAGATACACTCAAAGAAAGCGTTTGCCGAAAACTTAACTTGTTCGTCTTTGAAACTTTATTATTTTATGTCAGCAAGATCCTTTCAGAGACTAGAATATCAAAGCCACTTACTGGTAAGTTAACACTGCGACCATTTACTTTGTAAATGCTAGTGAGATGTGCAATTAATTTTTCTCGTTAATTATATGAAAGTTATATTCAGATTGTCAAGTTCTGGTAAATTCTAAGGCTACATGACTGGCATTCTAGGACGCATGACTGGTAATCATAGCACATCTTTTTAAAAATATTTTTTATTGATTTCAGAGAGGAAGGGAGAGGGGGAGAGAGAGACAGAAACATCAATGATGAGAGAGAATTATTGATCAGCTGCCTCCTCCACGCCCCTCACTGGGGATCGAGCCCGCAACCCGGGGCCAAAGAATAAAAAACTGACTTGAAAGGCAGTCCTATTTCAGTTTTATAAAATCATTCTTTAGACGGCAGATTTTCAGAGCATGTTACTTGATATTAAAACAATCAGTATACAGCCCTGGCTGGTGTGGCTCAGTGGATAGAGTGTCAGCCTATGGACTCAAAGGTCCCGAGTTCGATTCTGGTCAAGGGCACATGCCTGGGTTGTGGGCTTGATCCCCCAGTAGGGGGCGTGCGGGAGGCAGCCGATCCATGATTCTCTCTCATCACTGATGTTTCTCTCTCTCTCTCTCTCTCTCTCTCTCTCTCTCTCTCTCTCTCCCTCTCCCTTCCTCTCTGAAATCAATAAAAAATAAAGTAAACCAATGGGGTAAACTGAGGTCCTGAGAGTGCAGTTTCGCTTCCCAGCTTCCTCGTTCCAGGGGCCACAGCGAAGCTGGGGGCAGGGCTAGCAGCTGCATTTGCTTTAAGCATCAGACTCCCTGGCAAACACCACCGGCTCCCCCCCTACCCGCCCCCATACTCCCCTACACCCCCACCCCCATCGCTAAGAAAAGGCTTCGTGAGTCATGGTTTTTCCTAGGGATATGGAGCTCTCTCTGCATTATTAACTCCAGGGAGAGAGCACAAGTCAAAACTCATTCAATAACTCCCAGGGAGCTCGGAGGGCGAGAACAGGTGCCTGCGCGCACAGCTGGACACGAACGCAGAGATGCTCTGGGCTCTGCGCATGCGCATGCCCGGACCCAGCAGGTCCTGCATCCCCAGCATCACCGCGCAGAGATGCGCGGGCCCCTGGGAGGGACCAGAAAACGCCATCCTTCCCACAGCCCAGCGCTGAACACCGCTCCTCCCCTCCCCTCCCCTCCCGCAGGGGTCAGCTACAGAGATGCAGACCTGCCATCTAGTGACCGAGGAGGGAAGGGCAAGGGGAGTAACAGGAAAAAAAAAAAGGGACTTAAAAAAAAAAAAAAAGAGGAGGGAAGCGCTGAGTAACATGGACACGAGTGGGCCCACCAACGTTAAAGTCAAGGTTAAGACGTCCGGGGGCTCATCGGTCTCTATGCCTCTCAAACCTGTCTTGACGCCTGATTCTTATAAATGGCATAGTGTTGGGTGATGGTTTTGTTGTTGGTGTTGTGCCCTTGCCGGCAGGCTCAGTGGTTAGAGCATCCGCCCCCACACCGAAAGGTCATGGGTTGGGTGACCAGTGAAGGGCAGGTACCTGGGTTGCAGGTTCAATCCCAGGGAGGCAACCAATCGATGTGTCTCTTTCACATCAATGCCTCTCTCTCTCTCTCTCTCTCTCTCTCTCTCTCTCTCTCTCTCTCTCCCCTTGTTCCTCCCCCTCCCTCCCTTCCACTTTCTCTAAAAATCCATGGAAAAAATATCCTCAATGGCCCACAAATGTTTTCCTCTCCATTAGTTAATTACATTTTCCAGTTTCTAGACCAGGGGTGGCGAACCTATGACACGCGTGTCAGAGGTGACACGCAAACTCATTTTTTTGGTTGATTTTTCTTTGTTAAATGGCATTTAAATATATAAGATAAACATCAAAAATATAAGCCTTTGTTTTACTATGGTTGCAAAGATCAAAAAATTTCTCTATGTGACACGGCACCAGAGTTAAGTTAGGGTTTTTCAAAATGCTGGCACGCCGAGCTCAAAAGGTTCGCCATCACTGCCCTAGACCCTTCAGTGACCACAAGAAGAGAAGGTGTGACATCTAAATCAATCGGTTTCACCCTTGGGTTTCTGAGCCGTAACATCAGATGTGTTGAAATCACTCAGCTCATCGAATGTTCTGCTTATTACAATACATTTTACCATGGTTGACAGCGCGAGGAAAACAGAAAACCACTACAATTTTATGCACGTGGATATATAGGTTACATTACGACAGCTGGGATCGTGACATAGACAGCGCTGTTGCACGTGCTTTATCGCAATCGGTAAGACAGATGACTTTTTGTCCGAGTTTTCAGCAGCGTTATCATAGCCAACAAAGAACTCAGGAAGCTATGCCTCGGGAATAAGAATTTGGGGGAAAAATCCAATATAGAATCTCAAATCACAATTTAGTTGGGCCTCAAAAAAAAAATTGTTTGAGCTGGAAAAATAATGAGAGAATATTTTGAGGGCACTATTTTCCTCACTTATTTCTAACTGTATTTCTTTACCTCTTTGTATCTTGCTTCATCTTCATCACTATTGGCTAATCACTAGAAGATCAATTAAATGACCATTGGCTGAGTCACCACACGTCTCCAAGGGCCCAGCCTCATGTAGGTCTCCGCTCTGACGAAAACACGCCGGGAAACCCCGTTTGACGACACTCTTTTAAGAATGTCTTGCCCTAACTGGTTTGGCTCAGCGGATAGAGCGTCGGCCTGCGGACTCAAGGGTCCCAGGTTCGATTCCGGTCAAGGGCAGGTACCTTGGTTGCTGGCACATCCCCAGTAGGGGGCGTGCAAGAGGCAGCTGATCGATGTTTCTAACTCTCTATCCCTCTCCCCTCCTCTCTGTAAAAAATCAATAATATATATTTTTTTAAAAAAAAAGAATGTCTTTACTCTGAGGATAATGACCAACCTAATGACGTTTTTTGAAAGCATAGTGAATTATAAATTGAAATTCCTGACCCGGGTTATATCCTCATTTCTCCTCCAGGGGGCGCACAACTGCCATGTATGAGGCAGGACTGCTTCTTTTCAAAAGGGAAATCCTTCTACACTTGGAAAATCCTCAAAAATCGCCAAAGTCTGTAACTTCACAGAGAAGAACACTGTGTCCCAAGTAGCCCAGGTATGTGGGCTAAGTAGGGCTAGAATTACGCCTAGAACCCAGTATGTCTTCTTATTTTCTACTAGACCACGCTCGAGAGAAGACACTCTGACTTCTTAATTACTCAGTAATTGCTAGCACCAAGTTATTTTCAAAAGCATAGTTGGGAGAATGTATAAATAAATTTTTAGCGCAGCCGGTGTGGCTCAGTGCTGGAGCCTCAACCTATGAACCAGGAGGTCACGGTTCAATTCCCAGTCAGGGCACATGCCCAGGTTGTGGGCTCGATCCCCAGTAGGGGGGCAAGCAGGAGGCAGCTGATCGATGATGCTCTCTCATCGTTGATTGTTTCTCTCTCTCCCTCTCCCTTCCTCTCTGAGATCAATAAAAATATATATTTAATTTTTTTTAAAAAAAGATCGTCTTACCTGCTGAACAGCATCTGAGCAATTTTTCAGAGTTTCCAAAACAGCAGGCTGCGTTTCTGGGTTGGAAAGGAAGAAGGCAATCAATCTACTACAGATCTAATTTTCCCCTTTCTTCGATCAGAAAATAAAACTAACTAAAACTCTATCTTTAACCATCGGTCTCCAAAACACCCAGCTTATCTTCTGATTATACTTTTGTATTCTGAGTACAGGACCGCTTTTCTGTAGATAAGACACATTTATACTGACCGACACTCACGCCACTGTTCCTTTTAAAACTGGGTTAGTTAGGCCTACACCAGCCGTGGGCAAACTACGGCCCGCGGGCCGGATCCGGCCCGTTTGAAATGAATAAAACTAAAAAAAAAAAAAAAAAAGACCGTACCCTTTTATGTAATGATGTTTACTTTGAATTTATATTAGTTCACACAAACACTCCATCCATGCTTTTGTTCCGGCCCTCCGGTCCAGTTTAAGAACCCATTGTGGCCCTCGAGGCAAAAAGTTTGCCCACCCCTGGCCTACACCCTCTTGACACGTCCATCGTAGTGACTTTTCTCAAGTGCTGGTTTCTATTTTGGGCCAGAAAATACCTGCTGAGCCATCCACTTTTTAGCTGACTCACTTCGCTTAAGTCTGCACAACACGCCTTCAGAACATTCCGGGCCTACCTGGCTCGGCGTCCTGGGCCCTGGGCGCTTCATCAGGGGCGTCGGGGGGTGACCACGCAGATGGGGCTCGCCTGGGAAACCGCCCTTCCGTGTAGTCCAGGGAGTGTGTGGGCTGACTAACAGCAGCCCAGGTGTAAAGCTGATCTTGCTAGATTTAAAAATGAAAATAAACAGGTGAAAGCTATTCGTTCAACCACCGAAAAAATGACATCCATGTGGCTGATCTGTTACAACATCATTCCTAACCTAAGTGTGCATGTGGGATGCATGTATGCAGGGGTGGGCATTCGTAGGTTTACGGTTGTGCGTAGGTAAAACACAGAGTTTATTCTTGGATTGTTATTTATTCACTAGAGGCCCGCTGCACAAAATTCGTGCACGGGGCTCAGCCCTCGTGGCCCCGGCTTCATCGGGAAGGTCGTCCGGACGGTCGTTCCACTGTTCGGCCGTCCGGTCTAATTAGCATATTACCCTTTTATTATTATAGATTATTGCATTATTTATTTGTGTTACAACTGTAGACCTACTTTCGCCCACCCTGTAAATATCTGCATCTGTATAAAACATGAAAAGAGCATTTTATCCAGTTCAATGTAGATTCATCACACACCTTCCTTCACACACTCATTTCATTTTCTTAACCATGCTTGCCTCCATCTCTTTTTTTACAGAAAAAATCTACGGTTCCTTTGAAGGTGGAGATGCCACGTGGCCTGCAGGGAATGATAAAATCAGAGAATACGGGCAGGAGGGCTCTCTGGACTCGCATCCATATCCATGGGAAGATGATGTCCCTTTAAAACCTGCTTAGTACTTGAGGCACCGACCTAGCTCAGGCTGACCGTGGCATCACAGGCCAGAACAGCCTCCTTGCATGGACACAAAAGGCCAGGAAACCCACTTATCTTGGGTCCAGGTTGGGACGTGTGTGGGAGGAAAACCATAAAAAAATGAATGAACCCACCCGACCGGTGTGGTTCAGTGGCTGAGTGTCAACCTATGAACCAGGAGGTCTTGGTTCACCGATTCCTGGTGAGGGCACATGCCCGGGGTGCGGGCTCCATCCCCAGTAGCCATGGAATACTACTTGGTGATAAAATGGAAGAACCTTTTACCCTTTCTGACATCATCGATGGACCTGGAAAGTATTACGCTAAGTGAAACAAGCCAGGCGGAGAAAGACAAGTGCCATATGATTTCACTTATATGTGGAATCTAACGGGCAGACTCAACTAACAAAACAGAAACAGACTCATAGATACAGAGGGGAGGGGGCTGGGGGGCTGGGTGAGAAAGGTAAAGGGATTAAGAAGAAAAAAACATGCCCTAACTGGTTTGGATAGAGCGTCGGCCTGCGGACTCAAGGGTCCCAGGTTCGATTCCGGTCAAGGGCATGTACCTTGGTTGCGGGCACATCCCCAGTAGGGGGTGTGCAGGAGGCAGCTGATCGATGTTTCTCTCTCATCGATGTTTCTAACTTTCTATCCCTCTCCCTTCCTCTCTATAAGAAATCAGCTTTAAAAAGCTTTAAAAAAAAAAGACTCATAGACAGATAACAGGGTGGTGATTGCCAGAGGAAGGGGGTGGGGGTGGAAGAGGGTAAAGGGAGGACAAGTGGTAACAGGGAAATGTGATTTGGGGTGGTGGACACAGCGCGGTGTGCAGATGATGTATTATGGAACTGTACACCCGAAATGTGATTGTGTTGACCAATGTCACCCCAATATATCCAATACAACAATTAAAATTAATAATTAATTCGTTAAAAATAAAAACTATTACAATGAATCTGGCGAGGCTGAAATTTTAAACCATCTTGTGGCCACTCTGTGAACTTGGAATTGAGCACTACGTATTTTGTGAATTCCCTTGCCATCATTTGAAGTCACCAGCAGAGGGCAGAGCAAAACATTTCATCCTTCGATCCCTGGGCATGAATGAGCAGAAATGACAAAAAAAAAAAAAAGAGGCTGAGTTCTATTTCTGACTGAAATTCAGCACCTCAGTTGCTATATTTGCGTATATGCTGAGCTGAGAGGCGTGCGAAGAGGAAATGTCAACCCAATATGCTCTTTGGGAAAAAAATGTGAGAATAACAATCAACCTGCAATGGAATAACTTACTGTAGAAGAAACGCTTAGAATCAACAGGATAAAGAAATGGAGTAATGTAACATTATTAGTTTATGCACAGCACCTGATGTACAATTAAATAAGTAAACGGCTTACAAATAAATTCAGAAATACTTGGCATATATGGCAAGAGTAGATGTTAAAATATCTGTGAAAACGAATCTACAGAAATAATCTTATCTCTATCCATATGTGCATTCATAATAACTCCTTAATCTATAATGCATACCCTACAGACAAGGTTATTGAAAAAACTTTTTAATTTTTCTATAGGGTTATTGGAAACTTTGATTTTATTCTGTCTTCATTTTCTCTAACGTCAATGTTCCACAACCCCTTGTACTTCAAAAGTATATTTCAAAAGAACATGCTTATAAGTATATAAAGGAAGAAGCAACAGGAAGAAAAATCCCTGGCGATTTTTGCCTGGTGTTACAACATCCTATAGGATTAAATTTAATATTTTTTTTAAATATATTTTATTGATTTTTTTACAGAAAGGAAGGGAGAGAGATAGAGAGTTAGAAACATTGATGAGAGAGAAACATCGATCAGCTGCCTCCTGCACATCTCCTACTGGGGATGTGCCTGCAACCCAGGTACATGCCCTTGACCAGAATCGAACCTGGGACCTTTCAGTCCACAGGCCGATGCTCTATCCACTGAGCCAAACCAGTTTCGGCAAATTTAATATTTTTTTAGGATAAGTTTCATTCGGTTACATTTCCAGGTCTGAATATCTGCCTTTTCTATTTCTCAAGTTTTTTTTCAAACAAGAACAATGAAAGAGTTCAACAGAGAGAGTTCCTGTAAGAAATTAAAGGAAGGTAACATTAGTCCCACTGAAGATTCTGTGAACTACCTGGACCAAATCTCTCTCTCTACTCTCTCTCTCTCTCTCTCTCTCTCTCTCTCTCTCTCCCATAGCAGCTTCTCAATTACACACAAAAAATGAACCAAAGGCTTAATGAGCAGCCGAGGGAAAACATTCCATCGTTAGGCTTAGTTCTAGCACAGCAGTGGAGCTACAAACTCTTGAGAATTCGAAGACAGGACTTCCTTGGAGCTCAAGAAAAAGGCCACGGGCAGCTCCCACATCTAAGCCACAACTAACACCCACAGAACACGTTCTTTAGAGCCAGGCTGCCCCAGACCTCGCTGATCAAATATCCCTGTATCCAGGGTCCAACCTCACACCCAGTCCCTCCGACTCGGATGCTGGAGCCCAAGAATTAGTTAGAATTCTGGGAAGCTCCCCTGGTAGCAAAATCAGGTGGGAGAGAGAAACAGGAGACGAAGCCGCAGACTTGGCCAGGAGGTAGCCAGCGGAGGGCCTCCTGGGCCCTGCGTGAAGCTTACGTGCTATCCTAACAGCAAAGCATCTACAGCAGGTGGAACATGATCACCCTTTTCGTGGGGAAGGACATGGAACCACCAGGCTGCTAAGGAGGCCACCACGTCAGCCCCAGCTCAGGATGAAGGCAGCTCACCATGAAGTGATGGCAGAGACAGAGAGAACCAGGCCGGAGTGTCTGGATGCTCCTTTGCATCAACAGGATTCAGTGAGAGATGGAAGAAAACGCGCGAGCCTTCTTGGGTTTGAATCCCATGCCTGCTGCTTACAAAACTATTTTTAAAATAGTTTTCTTTAAGGCCCCAGCTGGTTTGGCTCAGTGGATAGAGCGCCGGCCTTTGGACTGAAGGGTCCCGGGTTCGATTCCGGTCAAGGCCACATGCCCGGGTTACGCCGATCGATCCCCAGTAGGGGGCGTGCAGGAGGCAGCCGATCCATGATTCTCCCATCATTGATGTTTCTCTCTCTCTCCCTCTCCCTTCCTCTCTGAAATCAATTAAAATATAAATATTTTTATTTATTTATTTTTATTTTGAGAGAGAGAGAGAGAAGAAGGAAGAGGGAGACGGAGAAACCTCGATCGGCTGCCTCCTACCTGCCCCCTTCTGGGGATCAAGCCTGCAACCCGGGCATTTGCTCTGACCAGGAATCCAACCAGCAACCTCTCAGTTCATAGGAAGACGCTCAACCAACTAGGTCACGTGGGCCAGGGCTCACAGAACCGTTTGAGGGGCAGGTTGCCCTCTCCTGGGGCTCAGCTTTCACATCAGAAAGCGATCTGACCTTCACCTTACGTCAGGCAGCTGTCCACTCACCCTGGCTACACTCTCACCCACATCATCACCAAAACCCACTTTACCTGTCAAGAAAAATAACATGTCGGCATCCTCTCTCAACCTTCTCCTCCTCCGGACTCGCAGGTCTCCCCTCCCCTGCTTTTCCAACGCCCACGCCCTCTCGTCTTGTCTTCTAGCTGGTGGCAACCCTTTTCGTCCACCCCCACACCAACAATCTGCAACTATCACCTCACTAACCATCACGACGCACCCACCTGGCCAGCTGGCCTGGCTCAGGGGCTGAGCATCAACCTAGGAACCAGGAGGTCACGGTTCAATTCCCGGGTCAGGGCACATGCCCGGGTTGCGGGCTCCATCCCCAGTGTAGGGTGTGCAGGAGCCAACCCATCAATGATTCTCATCATTGATGTTTCTATCTCTTTCTCTCCCTCTCCCTTTCTAAAATCAATAAATATATATATTTAAAAAAAAAAAGATGTATCCACCTGGGCAAAAACGCCTACCTGAGATCCGTGCAAAGTTTTACCTTCGCTATCCCTAGTGCTGGGACAGAGCCATGACCGTCCATGTCGCTGCCCTCCTCAGCATCCCTCCGTCATTCCATTCAGCTCTCAGTCCCGTTTTGAAACGTCCTCTACTTCTTAAACACCGGCCTCCCGTACCCCTCACTCACCCAGTGCAGAAGGTGGCACCTCCTGGTTCACGGAGGAGGACTCTGCCAGCAGCACCGCCTCACCTTCCCAGCATGCACCTGAAGAGCCCGCCCCCATCCCTCTGGACCCTCCCTCCCAGGTTTGTGTTCACCCAGGTGTCCCTGCTCCTGTCCCAGGCCAACCCCCACCTGGGCCAGCATCCCATCCCTTCCCGCTTTCTCAGAGCAGAACAGTCCGGATTCTCCTTTCTCGCCCCAACTTTCACCATCTCCTTCTGACTGAATCCCTCCCATCCGCACCTCCACGTGCTTTAACAAAAGGAGACAAAGAAAACAGAAGCAGAAACGAGCTTTCATTCCACACAAGAACCCAACCCCTGTTTCTTTCTCCCGACACAAAACCACCTGTACTGATGTCATGGCGAGCAGATGAATTAATATCTGGAAAGCCCTTAGGACAGAACGTTACATCTCCTCACCAACACCCTCGCCCTCCCATTCAGACAGTGCCCATGGCGCCCACTCAACTCCCTCTCTACAAGGTTATTGACAATAACTTCGGGTAAATTCAATGACTACTTTTCGGTCTTAATCTTCCTTGACTTCTTGACAACACTTGACATAGCACTTTTTTCGTCTTTTCTTCTGTTCTACCTCTTTAACCACTCTTGATCTGTCTCCTTCAAGCCACACACACACACACACACACACACACACTCCATTCACTTTCCCCTAAATGTCCATCTGCATGTCCAGTGCTTCTTGCTCCTCACTCTACAGGCGCCCAATGGCCTCAGGTGTCATCTACGCGCTGAAGTCCTCCATCTCTCCCCCAACCCCTGGAGGCAAATGACCAATCCCTTCCGCACGTCTTTCAGATGCTCAGACCCAGTAAGACCTACACTGAACCGTCCTCTCAACCTGCTCCTCCTGTTTTGTTCACAGTAAGTCGCATCCCCTCTACCCCATCACGCAGGCCGGAAACCTGGGCCTGTCCTTGCGCCTGCCCTGTCCCTCACCTTCATACGCATCCATCAACCCCCGGAGCCGGCTCACTCCCATCTCCCAAAGCAGTGCTCCTCCGAGTGTGGTCCTGGTCAAGCAGCATCCACTTCACCTGAGACCCGCAGAACCAGAACCGGAAACTCGGGGGCGGAGCCCGTGATGTGGGTGTTAACAAGTCCTCCAGGTGAGCCCAATGTCCGCTGGAGTTTGCCAATCACTCACCCAGGAATCATTAGAATCCCACTTTTTCATCCCCCATTCCCACTTCCCTTCCTGCATTATTGCACGTCTTCCTCAGGATCTCCCAGCCTCCCAGCCATCCCCATAGAGCACCCCCAGTCCATACTCCACGCACCCCAAATGCTCTCTCTGAATCATGGATCTGATCACATTGTACTCCCCCACTTAAATTCTCCAGTGGTTGAGGGTCGACCTAGGAAGCAGGAGGTCACAGTTCGATTCCCGCTCAGGGCACATGCCCAGGCTGTGGACTCGATCCCCAGTGTGGGGCATGCAGGAGGCACCCGATCCATGATTCTCTCTCATCATTAATGTTTCTATCTCTCTCTCCCTCTCCCTTCCTCTCTGAAATCAATAAAAATATTTTTTTAAAAGGGAATAAATCATTCAGGTTTTCATGGTGCTATAAAAATTGGGAGAAAGATATAACCCCTAAGCTCCTGGCTGGATGATGTTTTCTTGGTCCAAGGTACCTCCACTTTGCAGGGACTCACAAGTCTACATTTCTCCGGGCTCTCGAGAAGAGACAAGGAAGGTCACAGGAAATTCAAGTCACATCAACAGACTAATTAATATTCAAGGCATATTCAGGAGACGGGTAAGAAAAATCATGGCAAGGAAAGTTGGGCTGAGGCACCCGTTTTAATAAAAGTCCATCCTATGGATTGAAAGTGAATTCTGAGTCACCCAACGCTGTTTGCCAAGTTCTGAAAGCCAAAACGTATCACGAAGAAGAATGTTATGCCATGGCCTTAAAAAGTGTGACTGCCTTAAAAAAAAATGTGTTTTTTAAAAACCAATTTTTCTAAACGTCCATTCACTTTATGGTTGGGAATGATTCTAAAGTCCACAGAAGTACCGGTACCATTTCTTCTAAGCTCAGAAGACTCTGTGGTGGGAGAATAACAATCAGAACCCCACTACTTCCGCAACAATCCCCTTGAATTCAGAACAATGGGTAGGAAATCGCCTGCTTTGTCTTCTAAAATAAAATATGCAAAAGGTAGCACATTTTAGAAATTTACTAGGTCACATGGTAGATTGGGAAGTAAAATAATCTCACAAGACACATGCTTACACGCCTACGTATGAAAACTTGGCTACCAATTACTTCGGGACCCAGTCACACAACCACTCCCTGAGTGGACACCTGGAACAAATGACTACATATTGTAGAAATAAAAATGTGGTGGAGTCCAAAGAAATAAGAGTTTCTAAAATATCCTATACAATAAAGAGCTAATATGCTAATTAGACCGAACAGCAGAGGTTTCAGAGAGGAAGGGAGAGGGAGGGAGAGACAGAAACATCAATGATGAGAGAGAACCATGGATCAGCTGCCTCCTGCACGCCCCCTACTGGGAATTAAGCCCATAACCTCAGCATGTGCCCCGATCGGGAATCAAACCCTGACCTCCTGGTTCATTGGCTGATGCTCAACCACTGAGCCACGCCGGCCGAGCAAGTTGCAACATCTTGATACGTATCCACTTATTATATTCTTTATGAAATAAATCTATTTTATAACTAAAAATAAAATTGGACTAAAAATGCCCCCTTTTAACTAAGAATAGTGTAAAGATATATAAACCTGACTGGTGCGGCCATCACACCATACATATATTTAAATATAAATACAAACATATATTTAAAGCACATACAGCGAAGAAGTCGGTAAGAGTAGGGGGTAGGAGTGGAAGCAATGAGGCTAACCCGCCTGGATGAGCACTCTGCCTCGCGAACAACTCTGCACAGAGCTAACCAGACCCTGACTCTTCTTAGGATAAATCCATGTACTCATCACAACCAATGCAGTACATTTACCACCACACACCTAAGACAGATTAGCAACACACTGGCTGGAAAATGCTAATCCAATCTGACGACGCCGATACTCGTCATGAATTACGAATAGGCCTTGTGGATTACTGTTCCACAGTATTAACTCCTGGCGACTGGCAGCTGGGGTAGGAAGCAGGCAACGCGGCGTCATGTCAATAGTTTGTACACAGAAGAGTAACGAGCGCAGTGAAATGGCCTCCGAGGGCCCATGGAGACCTGCGGCCACTGGGAACGAGACTCTGGCCCCGCGGAGCTGCTCCATGACCAGCAACGTCAGAGATACTGACGAAAGCAGCTAGCTACCGGTCAAGAGTGGCCCTCTGCTAAGGAAAGGAGGCTTGGCGAAGGTATTTAAGAAGACTCTAAAAATCTCACCTTTGCGACAGCAGGGGATGGACCTGGCAGCTACGGCGCTAAGTGAAATAAGTCGGAGAGAGACAAGCAAATGGCGGATGACTTCGCGTCTATGTGGCATCTCCAGAGCAAAATAAATGAGCAAACAAAATAGAAACAGACCGATAGTTGCCAGAGAGAGGGGACTTGGGGGGCTGGGTGTATAAGGTGAAGGGATTGAGAAGTACAGAGTGGGCCCCGGCGGGTGTGGCTCCGTGGTAGAGTGTTAGCCTATGCACTTAAGAGTCAAGGGCTCAATTCCCAGACCGGTCCAGGCACATGTGAACCAAATGATGTGTGTGTGTGTGTGTGTGTGTGTGTGTGTGTGTCTTCCGCTCTCTCTAAAAATATCCTCGGTGAGGATTAACAAAAAAAAAAAAGAAGTACCAATTGGGTCCTGGCCAGTGTGGTTCAGGGGGTTGGAGCATCATCCCCTGCACCCAAGGGTCATGGATGAATCCGATTCCTGGTCAGGGCATATTCTCAGGGTGTGGGTTTGATCTCCGGGTGGGGCACATGCAGGAGGCAACCGATGGATGTTTCTCTCTCTCCCTCTCCCTTCCTCTCTCTCTAAAACCAATAAAAACATATCTTTGGGTGAGGATTACAAATGATAATAATTTTTAAGTACAAACTGGAAAAAAAATACAAATTGGTAATGACAGAATAGTCCCGGGGATGTAAATAAAGAACAGCACAGGGAATTAGTACAGGCAACAACATTGCAATAACTGCATGGGGCCAGTGCCAGGGGGAACGCTTTGTAAAAGCATATAACTGCCTAACCACTATGCGGTACCCTTGAAACTAATACAAAATCATCTTGAATGCAAACTGTCATTGGAAAATAACATTTTTTTAAAAAGAATACCCTGCCCTCGCTGGTTTGGCTCAGCGGATAGAGCATCGGCCTGCGGACTGAAGGGTCCCATGTTCGATTCTGATCAGGGGCACGTGCCCCGGTTGCGGGCTCGATCCCCAGTAGGGGGCGTGCAGGAGGCAGCTGATGGATGATTCTCTCTCATCACTGATGTTTCTCTCTCTCTCTCTCCTTTCCTCTCTGAAATCAATAGAAATATATTTTAAAAATTTAATTTAATTTAAAAAGGAAACCCTAGTGAGAAAAGAAAGCATGGACACAGACACACTGAGCTGGTGAGAGGCTGGGGAGGAAGGCGGCACCGCATGGAGGTTACCGTGACAGGGTGATGGGCAGGCCCACATCACAGCTGCCCCCTGGACGGCCACCTGCCCCCTGGACGGGAGGGAGGGACGGGCGTCTACTCACATCAAACGGAGCTGAGCTCGACGGGGCGTTCTGGTGACACGGCTCCCGGAAGCAGTCGCTGAAAGGGAGGAGGAGGCCCATGGCGATGATCCGGGAGCAGAACTTCTCTGCCTCTTCGGGGGGCCCGTTCTCCTGCTGGCTGAACAGCTTCTCCAACAACGTCCGCCCTGCGAGGACACAGGGCGGTGAGAGGAGCCCTGACAGGTCACCTGCCTCGGAGCCCTCCCCGGGGACAGGGGACGGTAAACACAGCCAGGGAGCAACACGGTTGCCAAGGCTACGGACGTGGCAGAGAGCAGCCTCCCAAACTCTCGGAACACAGTCTGAGGCCTGGGTTACCACGTGGGACAGGGCAGCTCTGGTTTTCCCTCCCAGCCCCCCACTTGCCTCCTGCCCCCCCAAAGAGGATGGGCCTCGCGGTGGGCCTCGCATCTTCTCCCATCTCAAGAAAAAGGCCAGCCTTTTTTTTTAAAGGGTGAACTTTATCATTATGAATTATAGCTCAAGCTATTTTTTCTTATTGATTTCAGAGAGGAAGGGAGATGGAGAGGGAGATAGAAACACCAATGATGAGAGAGAATCATGGATGGGCTGCCTCCTGCACGCCCCACACTGGGGATGGTGCCCGCAACCCGGGCATGTGCCCTGACCGGGAATCGAACCGTGACCTCCTGGTTTGTAGGTCGACACTTAACCACTGAGTGGAACCGGGTGGGCAGGGAAGTCATTCTTCAAATTTAGATTAAAACCACTTATTAAAACCAGAGTAGCCTTCACAACACCTTAGCACACTTCATTATTTTAATTAATTATCCGTGCAATTTGTTTAATGTTTACCCCCCTTACTAAAACCACGTAAAAAACCTTAATATCTCTGTTACATATTCTGTTTTGTTTTTAACAACTTTGAACATGTAACAGTATTCTTAGCCCGGCCGGCATAGCTCAGTGATTGAGCATCAACCTATGAACCAGGAGGTCACGGTTCGACTCCCGGTCAGGGCACATGCCTGGGTTGTGGGCTCGATCCCCAATGCTGGGCATGCAGGAGGCAGCTGATCAATGATTCTCTCTCATCATTGATGTTTCTATCGTTCTCTCCTTTCCTCTCTGAAATCAATAAAAATATATTTTTTAAATATATTTTTATCGATTTTTTTACAGAGAAGAAGGGAGAGGGATAGAGAGTTAGAAACATCGATGAGAGAGAAACATCGATCAGCTGCCTCCTGCACACTCCCTACTGGGGATGTGCCCGAAACCAAGATACACGCCCTTGACCGGAATCGAACCTGGGATCCTTCAGTCCACAGGCCGACGCTCTATCCACTGAGCCAAACCGGCTAGGGCTAAAAATATTTTTTTAAAAGGCATTCTTAGCTTAGGCCTATGCAAAACCAGGCCCGGGTCTATAGTTTAGTTACAACAACTAAATTTCAGATGTATAATAAATAGCTTTGTCAAGACCCTGGCAATGCAATGTTCGTGCCTCTTCCTATTTTTGTTTGTGAAACAAAACTAATTTTAAATCTCCCTTGGATCTGTGCATGACCAAGCAGGGCAAGAGGCCGCTGTTTTCTCCATTCCCTTAAGTCACTAAAGAACATTCTTTGGTCTCCCAAGATGTTTTTTGAGGGGGAAATAAAGGATCTTTTTTCCCTATAGAACTTCAGCTTGCCTAAACCTAATTGGAACCAAACACCTAGGAAACCTCAGCCCTTAATTCTCAAGTGACCAGTTATCGTTACAGTAGACCCATTTGACACATCCCTAGAGCTAATTAGTTCTTTCCTATGACTCAGGTATTGTGCATAACCAAAAATAAGGGAGATAGACTCTTTCCCTGTATGTGCATGTGTGTGCGTGTGTGAGAGCACATGAGTAAATATGTTTCAAGCCAGAATTTTTCAAAAGGGATTATGGAGCAACTAGAGGCCCAATGCACGAAATTCGTGCAAGAGTAGGCCTTGGCAGCCCCAGCTTCATCTGAAGGTCATCTTGCAGGACGTCCAGTCTAATTAGCATATTATGCTTTTATTATTATAGATGTGGAAGAACGGGAAATATAACCCCCTGGGACTTCAGTGCCATGCTAAGTAAATACCTTTGAATCCCGCCTCCAGGGCCTCCCAACTGCTCTTTTTCCCATCATGCCCCTTCCTTCTTCAGAGAGCTCAGCCCTTGAATGCCTGTGTCTAGTCCAGCGGTTCTCAACCTGTGGGTCGCGACCCCTTTGGGGGTCGAACGACCCTTTCACAGGGGTCGTCTAAGACCATCGGAAAACACATCTATAATTACATATTGTTTTTGTGATGAATCACTATGCTTTCATTATGTTCAACTTGTAACAATGAAATTGGGGGTCGCCACAACATGAGGAACTGTATGAAAGGGTCTCGGCATTAGGAAGGTTGAGAACCACTGGTCTATGGTCTGTCGCCTCCTCATGGAATGTGTGGGCAAAAAAGGAGTTCGAGGAAGAGTAACCTCACAGGGCGATGTGATCGTGGATTCTTAACTGGGCAGGCCGTCAAAGGCAGTCACACCCCAGATTATAATGTCTTCAGGAAAAGGTTTATCTTTGCCTTCAGCAAGCCTGGTCCGTTGTTTGTGTGCATCTAGGTTAGCACACTTTTGAAATGCTCCCTTTCAGACCTCCCTCTCCTTCTAATTAATGAGTGACCACACTTTCCGACCCCTGCTTCTCAAGTGTGACCACCCTCAAGAGAGCACGTACCATAAAGGTCCTGTAATCCCATCCCTGCCTCGCTCTCTCCCACCTTCCCGTGATCCTTCCTTACACTCCCTTCCTAGTTCCAAACGCACAAAAGAAGCTGCAAAGAGTCATTTCTTGGAAGCATCCCACCCCGGTGTGTTGAGATCTTGCCTCCAGAAGTAGGCTCTGTTTGACTCAAATAAATCTTTATAAAAATCTCTCGAGCTTTGGACAGTCTCACATGGACATTTACTTGGCGTAGTCGGCAGGGTTCAAAAGAAGCCCAGGCTGGCCCACGGCAGCGCCAGACTCCCTGCTAGGTACCGGCAGGGCTCCTTGCGTTCCACTGGCTCCCAGCTTCTCATTGGATAAACCTGGGAGAGTCTTCTCTCGGAATCCAGGAACGTGCCTGCTTGGGGTAGCAGTCCCTGACTGTGTGTGAGCTGTTCTGACGGGGCTGCTCTTAAGTTCAGCTTTTTTACAGTGGCTCAAAAGGAAGATTAAAATTAGCAGGTGATCGTGCCTCTGCTACGATCATAATTAGCTAGCTGATATTAAAATAGGAGGAGAGCGAAGGGGAGGCCAGACATGGTAAGCATGGTCATTTGGGGAGCTTCGCCAGGAACCCGCGGTTTCCCGCTCCCCAGGGAACGACGCGAGTCCATTCCCTGCAAATCACTGTGGGAAGGGAGATGGGTGCATGCAGGGTGAAGTTGGGGTGACGTAGAGAAGGTACTTGTCTGTCAGCCTAACCTGGGCGCAGAAATAATTGCCGAGCGGGGTGGCGCCATTGCGAGCACATGAAATCCTGAGGGGCTCATTGGTTGAGCTCCTGGTTATAACCCTGAGCCAAGGGACTCTTCCTCTCTTGCTTGTTGGCTCCTGCCCTCCTGCTTCTCGCCTGCTCCAGGACCCACACTCTCCCGTGCACCTCCGTAGCCATGTGGCTTGGATGCTAGCCCCGCTGACGACAAGGCTGGACTTTTTCCATGGCAAGATGGAGGTCACAGGACCTTGGAAACCCAAAGGTTTAATTCCACCAAAATAAAAGCTTTCCAGGATACCTCATCCTTCCATGGGGGCCTCAAGAAATTCCTTTCCCCACGGCACCTCAAGAACTCCCCTTCCACCAGTACCAGGTGGGGACACAGAGGGCACCCCACTCATAACACCTCCAAGTCTGACAAACCCCAAAACAGCCAGAGTGCAATTCCTATGGCCCTTGGACATGTAAGTACCTACAGAAATGGAGAGATTTACCTAAAAAAGATATCAGCTTAAGGGGGCCGAAACGATCCTGTAATACAATCCCTGTCTTGCTTTTTCCTACCTTCATATAACCTTCTTTACATTCCCTCAAATCTAAATACAAAAAAGAAAAAGAAGAAGAAGCTGTGGAGTGCTATTCTAAGAAGTGTTTTCTCAGCCTGTTGAGATCTTGCTTCCAGGCATATCATGTTTGGCTCCAATAAACTTTTATCAAAGTCTCTACAGATTTGGAAATTCTTACATCAACATAGCTGTGGCCATAGACAAGTTAGTCAACCTCTCTCGGGCTTCAGTATTCTCTTCTATAAGTGGAATACTCATTACCTTTTAGGAGTGTGATGAGAATTAAGTGAAATATCTTATAATGTGAACCCTGAGAAAAAAAAGATACCTAATGAGAAGGGCTCCAGGTGGCTAACTGGGCTCGATATTAAAGGGCAGAGCCCAGCAGGCATTTCTAAACAGGGGTCTCCCACACAAGCCACTTCAGAGAGAAGCCAGCCCTGAACTGCCTGCCCTGACTGTGTCCCTGCCATCTGAGCCAGCCCTTATAAAGGAGCTCCTGGGATTGTATTTCAACCAATAGGACCAAGGCTTTCCCCATCCAATCAGAGCTGCCCAGCTAGAACCCTAGCAGCAGCATCACCAATCAATTAGAGTGGCTCCATTCTGACCAATCAGGACAATGCCTTTTGGACCAATCAAACTCTGAGGATTTGGAGCCCTCATTTGCATGAGGATGGACCAATCATGGACCAGGGGTGGAGCATTCTGTGTATATAAGTCAGGTCCCCTCTGGCTCAGGGAGTGCCTGTTCCCTTTCCTCCAACACTGAAAACTGGTTTGCCTGGCCCCAGTGCCACTGTACCCAAGGCCACCTCAGAGCCTTGATGCGTCACAATGGAGCTGTTTGCACGGAGTAAAGTCTCCTTCACTGAACCCCGAATTGGAGATTCGTGTTGGCAGTGAATTGGCACCAACAATTATGCGTTGACATGGGTTTAACACAGTGCCCCATAGATGTTGCCTATTTTTATTATTTTTATCAAGGTATAGCTCAAAGGCTCGGCACTTGTAAATGACATAATAAAAGTTTGGTTCAACTTGAAGGGAGGAAATCATAAGTAAACAAAATCAGAAAAACATATCCACAATCTAAAAGCATTAGTAAAAAGTATGATTTTAAAAGCATTTGAAAAAAAAGTAAAATAAGCCAGGCAAACACTGATTAAAATATCTTTAGCCACCAAGTTATTTTCTACATTCAATGGATTTCAATTATATCAATACTAGAGGCCCGGTGCATGAAATTCGTGCAAGAGTAGGCCTTCCTTCCCCCGGCTGCTGGCACCGGCTTCTCTCTGGCACCTGTGACCCAGGCTTTCCTCTGGCCATCAGCAGGCAACCAGGGACCGGGGCAGCCCTAGCTTTGTCTGGAAGGTCATCCGGAAGGACGTCTGGAAGGACATCTGGTCTAATTAGCATATTATGCTTTTATTATTATAGAAGGTAATACAGTATTTGAGGATCCGCATCCTATAATTCCTAACCTCTAGTGTGTGTGTGTGTGTGAGTGTGTTTTAAGAAAAAGCCTTCATTGTTTTTACTAAATGTATTAAATTCATATAAATAATAAGATTCATCCAATGAGAGTCAGGGAACTTACTAATCATGAATATTCTTCTATTATTTCTGCACCAATCCCCTCCCCCACATACACTTACATACCCTCGTTAATGAAGAGTATTTACCTTTGTCGTGTAGAGTCAGCTTTGCCTTCAGACACTCTCTACAAATACTCCTTTGCTTTGCTCAGCAAAAAACCACAGGGCCGGATACACCCGGAAACAACAGCCAGGAGAACATGGTAAGGGGACTGTTTACCATCAAACAAACGCGCTGACCCTCTGCACAAGGAAGAAGTACAATCATCAGTCCCTGCACTGGGTTTCTGGTGGGCAGGTGAGCAGCGATACTCTGAACACTAGAAAACCTTTTATTTGGACAGAACTACAAAAGGAAAGCCATGCCCGGCCGGCGTGGCTCCATGGTTGAGCGTTGATCTATGAACCAGGAGGTCACGGTTCAATTCCCAGTCAGGCCACATGCCCGGGGTGCGGCCTCAATCCCCAGTGTGGGGCGTGCAGGAGGCAGCCGATCCATGATTCTGTCTCATCATGGATGTTTCTAACTCTCTGCCTCTCCCTTCCTCTCTGAAATCAATAAAAATACATTAAAAAAAAAAAAAAAGGACAGCCATTTCCACATCTACTCTCAGCTTTGTGAAGCCGAGCAAGGATTTACCATCACAATGTCAGAGGCTGACTGAGGACTGGAGAGGGTCTGGGATCTGCCAAACCCGGATGCACACTCCGCTCCCCTCATTGTCATTCCAGGGGCCTCCCCTTCTGAGTGGCCAGTAAGTCTGGGAACAGCTTCTGACCAACATTCCGTATTAAGATATAAAAGAAACAGCCCACGTGGTCCGCGCGCCGTGGCAGCTAACAACCCAGTGACAATGACCAAGGCTCAAGAAGGAACACTCTTAAAATGCCGTCTATTTAGAACTCGCTATCTTAATTAAACATTCTTAGTGGAATTGGGGGGGTGGGGGAGAAGCAAAGACAAGACGTAACAAAGCCCTTAGGAGTCTATCATTTGCCAGAGAATGTCCTAGATCCACCAGAGGACATAATCATGAAGAAAACAGGCTCCCTGACTTTAACAAGGAATAGCATAGCATAGCATGAGGACAATGAGGGTGGGATGCGCTTGTACACGAGATGTGGAGTACTGGCTGCCTACCAGTGAGAGGACAGTGGGTCCAGTGCCTATCAGAGTGACTGGCACACAGCAGGCACAGAAGAGATATTTGGGGATTTGGCTGATAGAAGAATGGATGATGCCCTGGCCAGGTGGCTCAGTTGGTGGCAGCATCATCCTGTGCACCAAAAGGTTTGGGGTTCGATTCTCGGTCAGGGCACATGTCCGGGTTGCGGGCCCGATCCCCGGTAGGGGGCGTGCAGGAGGCAGCCGATCTATGATTCTCCCTCACCATTAATGTTTCTATCTCTCTCTCTCCCAGTCCCTTCCTCTCTCTGAAGTCAATATATCCTATATAATAAAAGCCCAGCAACGGAATGACCAGAACGACTGGTCGACCAGTTGCTATGAGGCACACTGACCACCAGGGGGCAGACGCTCAATGCAGGAGCTGTCCCCTGGTGGTCAGTGCGCTCCCACAGTGGGAGCAGCGGCTCAGAGGGCAGGTCCACAGCCGCTCGGCTGACTGGGATGAGCAGTGCTCCCACAGTGGGCAGATTCCCGCAGGCCAGGCCCCCCCACCAGTGTGCGAATCCCATGCAACGGGCCTCTAGTATATACACACACACACACACATACACACACACACATATATGTACATATACATATATATGTGTATGCATATATATGTGTGTGTATATATTTATATTTAAAAAAACATATCCTGGGGTGAGGATAAAAACATATGTATTTTTTAAAAAGAAAAGAAGAGTGGATGATGAATGAATAGAACCAGGCAAGCAGGAAGGAAAAGCTAAAGGAGTTAAGAAAGAGACCAAAAGAACCCCTAAATCCAAGAGGTACATAAAATACAATATAGACAGACAGTGAGCACAGAGCCATGGGGATGACTGTCAGTGAGGGCTCGCTGCAAAACATACAAAAGGAGAAGCGGGTATTTAACGGCTCAAAAAAGCGGGAATTTAAATCAACAGAGACGAACCGGCTGTTCTAAGAGGGTAAGACCCACCAGGCAGACGCACGGAGTCAGAAAACTGAAATGCACGTTCATAGAACAGTCAGCAGAGCGACTTGTCTAAAGTAGGAAGTTTACGAAGGAAACGGTGGGAGGTTACGGCTGCAGAGTCAGGCATTGGTAGCCAGATGCTGTGCAGAACATCAATACTGAGGGTGTCAGCCGCCTACCCCGCCCATCAGCGTACCCCTAACCACACAGCCACACCCCAGCAGATGCTGCTCGTATTCCAACAGGAAAGGAAACCAACGTTTCTGATAAAGTGGCAAGCATCCTTACAAGCACAGAAAACACGATGTATAAAATGATTTGCAAAAAAACTAGTGACTAAAAATATCAACTTTCAACTGCCACCTGATTATAAGTCGGCAAGTATATGTATATGATTTTAGAGTTGTTTTATTTTGTTTTAAAAATTAGTTGATTACCATTTTAAAGCAATAAACCAGGACAGGAAAGCAAATAGTATCTATGCACCAGGCCAAGTAGTAAAGGCTTTATACACACAATTTCATTGAATCTTGACACTATTATGAATCATTAACACTATTGATTTGAAATGATTCCTACACCTTCATACATTGAGAAGAAATTACGTGAGCGTCACCTAACTAAATAGCAAACCTAGGAAGCAAATTTAGAAAGATAGTTATATTCTTTTTTTAAAGTATATTTTTATTGATTTCAGAGAGGAACGGAGAGGGAGAGAGAAACATCCATGATGAGAGAGAATCGTTGACCGCCTGCCTCCTCCACGCCCCCGACTGGGGATCGAGCCTGCAACCCAGGCATGTGCCCTTGACTGCAATCAAACCCGGGACCTTCAGTCCGCAGGCCGATGCTCTATCCACTGAGCCACACCAGCCAGGGCGATCATTATATTCTAACTAGTGCTACCCTCACCCATCTGTAGGTGCTCAGCACCTTTTTAATAAAATCAGAAGGAAACACAACTCCAGCAGCCCCTGTTCAATTTCAGATACACGTGGCTTAGATCCAAATGCCTACATGCACTTCAAACTAGGCCAGTCCTCGGCTCAAAAAGCAGTAACTAAAGCCCATCAGTGAAGCTACTGAGGTGCTTGACATCAATCCAAACCACAGTCTTAAAAAAACCATGAGAAGGGATGTTTCAGACCAAACCGAAATGATTTCAGGACAGCCCTGGCTTCTGTTATTAAATTCTATTCGCATATAGGGAGCCAGGAGCAGATCTAGGGCAAAGGACAGCATTCTTTTTATATTCCTTACTAGAGGCCCGGTGCACAAAATTCATGCACTGGGGGGGGGGGGTTCCCTCAGCCCTGCCTGTGCCCTCTCGCAGTCAGGAGCCCTTAGGGGATGTCCAACTGCTGGCTTAGGCCCACTCCCCACAGACATCCTTAGCACTGTCGCGGAGGTGGGAGCGGCTCCTGCCACCGCCACTGCGCTCACCAGCCATGAGCCCAGCTTCTGGCTGAGCAGTGCTCCCCCTGTGGGAGCGCACTGACCACCAGGGGGCAGCTCTTGCATTGAGTGGGTGTCATAGGTCGTTCTGCCATTTGCTTGATTTGCATATTAGCCTTTTATTATATAGGATATAGGATAGTAAGCCGGATGCCTTATATATATCAGGATGATTGCTGACCTTCATTCATTTATTGGACCTTACGTGGACATCTACAGTCTGTCAGAAGCCACTGCTGGAAATAAGACCGCTTCTGGCCTTAAAAAATTCAGCTGAATAATTAACAAGCTCTCTGAGAGAGCCCTGCTGACATACAAATCAGCATCACCTCTAGGAGAGCCAAACTGAGGATCACACAGTCCCAATTCTGAAGCCCAAGCCTTATGCGCCGGCTTTATTTTATACACATTAGCAGCAGGTCTGGTTTTCGAAGCATTTCCTCCGCGGGCCTTTGACTAGCTTAAAGCCCGGAGGCCAGTCGCTTCCCTTGCCTGGGCTTCCCTTGGTTCATTGGGAAATAATGAGAATAAACAGCTTGTGAACCCAAAGGGGCCACAGGCAAACCTGGTCAGCCCAGGGAGACCCTGCGTAGTGGCCTTGAAAACTCAGAGACCTACAGCAACCACAAAGGATCGTCTGAAATTAAAACCTTTTAGCCCAGCTGGCGTGGCTCAGTGGTTGAGCATCAACCTATGAGCCAGGAGGTCAGGGTTCAATTCCCAGTCAGGGCACAGGCCCGGGTTGCGGGCTCCATCCCCAGTGTGGGGCGTGCAGGAGGCAGCCAATCGATGATTCTCTCTCATCATTGATGTTTCTCTCTCTCTCTCGCCCTCCCTCTTCTTTCCTCTCTGAAATCAATAAAAACATATATTTCTTAAAAAGTGATTTTTGCATTACAAATTTAACATCTTCCAAGTCTAAACTTTAATGAACCGCAAAATTCTATTACCAGCTTCCTATTAGACTTAATGTGCAAAGGAACCTCTCAGAGTTCAACAGCAATTTTTTCTCCTGAACACTGAAATATTTCGATGCACAGGCCGCAGACATCCTCCGTTCTTTAGGAACGTTGGCCTCCATCCTTGCTAAATGTCTTTACATCTTCCGAACAAACACAAATGTACCACGGAGATCTCTTGCCCTGGAATTTTCTCCCTACATTTGAAAGTCGGTGAAAAGCAAAAAAAAAAAAAAAAAAAAAAAAAAAAAAAAAAAAAAAACACATCTGTTCCTTCCTGCAGAGCTGGCACCTCCCATTCTCAGGGTTAAAAATAAAACGTGTTTATGGAAACGTATAGATAGAATGATCACCTGCTTCAAAGGCAGCCGGCAGTTAATTGGTTGAAAGACAGACAAAATCAAGGCCAACCAACAATTTCCCTGGGGAGACCACTGGTGCTCCCTGGGCCTCTGGGAATTTCCAAGACTCCCCTAAAACCCTGAGGGGTGGCGAAGAGCCAGGTGGGGTGACAGGGAAACGGACATCAGGGGCCTGGGTCAACCTGGATTCACTCCACACAACAAGAGCCGTTCCCAGGAGAACCTGGAGACACTTGGCTCCACTCTGACCAGCCCGAGAAAGGCCAGCAATTTCAAAAACGCACCTAATTAAAAACAGAAACGAGAAAAATCTCCAACATGACGGCCTTCCGTTCCATCCTATTTTTTAAATGTTTTCTTCTCTATGCTGTCTTAGTGTCGACCTAAGCAATGCACAGGGGCATTCAGACATGAATCAGTAGAGCCGCTTCTATTTCTGGCTCAGCTTGCGAGTGAATCACACTGTGACCTTGAGAAAGTTATTTCTTCTCTTTCCCCCGTGTCCCCACCAGTGACAGCACTGGGATACACCTACCGATTCTTGTCTTGTGGTTTTGTTTTTCTTTTTTTGGAAAGACAATAAATGAGATAAATATATGGAAGCTGCTATACAAGTATGCACTGGTCACTGACCAAGTATCTCCTCCATTCATCACATACAAAGTAGGTGACGTCCATATTAAAATAACTAACGCTGGCCCAACCAGCATGGCTCAGTGGTTGAGTGTCAACCTATGAACCAGGAGGTCACTGTTCGATTCACAGTCAGGGCACATGCCTGGGTTGTGGGCTTGATCCCCAGTAGGGGGCATGCAGGAGGCAACCAATCCATGATTCTCTCTCATGATTGATGTTTCTATCTTTCCCTTCCTCTCTGAAATCAATAAAAATATAATTTTTAAAAAATAACTATCCAGCCCTGGCCGGTTTGGCTCAGTAGATAGAGGACTCAAGAGTCCCGGGTTTGATTCCAGTCAAGGGAACATGCTCAGGTTGCGGGCTCCATTCCCAGTAGGGGGTGTGCAGGAGGCAGCCGATCAATGATTCTCTCTCATCATTGATGTTTCTATCTCTCTCTTCCTTTCCCTTCCTCTCTGAAATCAATAAAAATATATAAAAAATAAAATAACTATCCAATCAAAAAATAGGCAAAGGACCTAAATAGACACTTTTCGAAAGAGGACATACAGAAGGCCAAGAGACATAGAAAACATGCACAAAGTCACTGATCATCCGAGAGATGCAAATCAAAAAGACAATGAGGTACCATCTCACACCTGTCAGAATGGCTATCATCAACAAAACAACAAACAACAAGTGCTGGCGAGGATGTGGAGAAAAGGGAACCCTCGTGCACTGCTGGTGGGAATGCAGACTGGTGCAGCCACTGTGGAGAACAGTATGAAGTTTCCTCAAAAAATTAAAAATGGAACTCCCATTTGACCCAGTAATCCCACTTCTAGGAATATATCCCAAGAAACCAGAAACACCAATTAGAAAGGATATATGCACCCCTGTGTTCATAGCAGCACAATTCACCATAGCTAAGATTTAGAAACAGCCTAAGTGCCCATCAGCAGATGAGTGGATTAAAGAACTGTGGTACATCTACACAATGGAATACTACGCTATGGTAAAAAAGAAGGAACTCTTACCATGCAACAGCATGGAGGGACCTGGAGAGCATTATGCTAAGCAATAAGCCAGCCAGACAAAGATAAATATCACATGATCTCACTCATTTGTGGAATATAATGAACAACATACACTGATGAACGAAAATAGAGCCAGAGTCATAGAAGCATCGAACAGATCCTCCAACCTAAGAGGGAAGGCAGGGGAGGGCAGAGGAGGGGGGTAAGAGATCAACCAAAGGACTTGTATGCATGCACATCAGCATAACCAATGGACACAGACAGTAGGGGGGTGAGGGCAGGTGCTAGGGGGTGGGAGCGGCTGGGGAGAAGTCAATGGAGGGGAAAAGGAGACTTTATGTAATACTTCAAACAACAAGGAATTAAATTAAAAAACTAACTCACCTTAGCCAGTTGGGCTCAGTGGATAGAGTGTCGAAGGAAGGAAGGAAGGAAGGAAG
>NW_005871649.1:319511-322165 GCF_000147115.1 Myotis lucifugus
AAGGAAAGAAAGAAAGAAAAGGAAGGAGGGAGGGAGGGAGGGAGGGAGAAAGAAAAGGAAAGGGGGGACCCCCGCCCCATAAAAAATTTCGTTTTAAGAGGGGTCACGGAACCCCCAGGTCTTTCCTGAACTGGGTTTCTTTTAAAAAAATTTCCAAAATGGCAAATTTGCAAATACCTTCAACCTTATTTAGTTTCCTTATGTTCTCCAGGGTTTCCCCCCCAACCCCTTTTTGGAAGTCCCCTTCCCTTACCCCCTTCCCACAAAAGATTAAGCCCCAGCATCCTGGGGTGTCCCCCAGGTGTTTTGGCCCCTGTACATCCATCCCTTAAGTGCTCGGTCAGCGAGCCTGGGAAAGGTAGAACCGTGACATGTATGCTGAGCTTGGTATCTCCTACCATCTAGCAGTATTGCCTGGCAACTGTGGCTGCCGTGTGTGTGTACACACATTCCTAACCTCTAGTGTGTGTGTGTGTGTGTGTGTGTGTGTGTACACACATTCAGATATATTTTTTAAATGAATATATTTCCAAAATCTACTGCTACTAGCAAGAGCAATATATATTTTTTTTAAATATTAATGAGTGACAGTCAATCTCGGTGACATTTTCACTTTTTGAAAAATATATATAAAATGAATGGTACCTAAAGAGGAAATACATGATTTCTCATCAACATTAAATTCACAAAAATCAACTCAAGGACTTGCCAATAGTCTTCCTTCAAAACAGTCTTGAGGGGCAAGGGGAGGTTGTTTGTTTGTTTGTCATTGACCTAATGTGGATTAGACTATAAACATTCATTTTAATTTAACCTATACAATAAAGGGAAGGGAGGAAAAGCAAGAGAAGGGGGGAGAGAGAGAGAGAGAGAGAGAGAGAGAGAGAGAGAGAGAGAGAGAAGCTGCTCTTAAGTATAGGAATCCATAATCTATATATATAAAAGCCTAATATGCAAAGTGTCCCCTCAGGAGTTTGACCAACTGGAAGTTCGATCGCTCACTATGACATGCACTGACCACCAGGGGGCGGCGCAGCATGAAGGTAGGCCCTGGCCAGCAACCGGCAGCCAGGAAAGGGAGTCCCTGGCTGGCAGCGGGCAGCCATTAGGGACCCTACCAGTGCACGAATTTCATGCACTGGGACTCCAGTTGTAAAAATAAAAGACAGCCCATACATAAAAATAAAAATGTGGTCGATGAACAGCAGTAATACCATAACATCAACAGCATGTAGCCTACTAATAGTAGCCATGCCCACTGAGAAATGCCATCTAAGTCATCTTTTATAACCTATGTATTAAGGAACATCACACGATGCTAAGCTTTCCCAATTGCATTTGAAAATTTTAACCATTCCAGTATTTATCCCAAAGCAATGAGGACGAGCATAAATTTTCTTTTTTTACCCCTACTTCTTAAATCCTTACACTCAACATGTCACTTAATAAGTAGACGCAGGAGTTAGTAAGCGTGAAACAAATGGACATTCTACCAGTGGACTCTTAGGTAAGGCCTTGGCAGCTCTACGCCTGTAGGGATAAACTCCTTAGACCACTTGGCATTTACCAAGTAAACTAGCCCTTTAGCTGGGCTCTCTGGAACCTGCCAGAGTCTACAACAACCAGAGGAGAGGGACCCACACAGCTGGACACCTGTGTGGCTTTGGCCTTCCCACCTTCAGTGCCTCCAATCTACACCTGTTCTGATGCACATGAAAGCGTAGTATTCAGGAAATGAAAATGACCTCTAATATTCTACTTCGTTATTTGTTAATTTTCTAACACCGTGTGTTCATTTGATCGCATTAGGAAACAGGAGTGACAGCCTGGCTTCACTTAAGTAGCCTACCCAGCCTGCCACAAGGTAGAAGGTACTGCCCTAGGCAGCTTGGCTCAGTGATAGAGCTTCGGCCTGAGGACTGAAGGGTCCCAGGTTCGATTCCCAGCATGCGGGAAGCAGCTGATCAATGATTCTCTTTCATCATTGATGTTTCTATCTCTCTCTCTCCCTTCCTCTCTGAAATCAATAAAAAATATATATATGAAAATAGTGTTTTTTTTAAAGATAGAAGCTACTATTACATACAGATACTGTACACTAGCTCTGTGAGCCCAGCGACCACCTCTGGATACTCCCACCAGAGTAAATGGTTTGTTTCTCCGCGCTGACACTTCTCACAGGACCAGGAGCAATTTTGCTGTGGATGCGGGTGAGGAAGGAAAGAGAATGATGGCTCAGCTAACGATGCAAAAAAGAAA
Source organism: Myotis lucifugus (assembly GCF_000147115.1). Taxonomy (NCBI): domain Eukaryota; kingdom Metazoa; phylum Chordata; class Mammalia; order Chiroptera; family Vespertilionidae; genus Myotis; species Myotis lucifugus. The sequence goes on from NW_005871649.1 coordinate 321,771, forward strand.
GAAGTGGGAGGGAGGGGGAGCGTTTATCTGGCTGACCCCGGACACGGAAAACAGCAGGTATTTTTGGAGAAATGGACAGAGCAGCCCTTTCTCGAGCTGCCTTAGGACCGACACGACTGAGCTGTTCCCTCCAAACGTTGTAAGGCAAGAGGGACCCCACTGAGCGGGTGAGCTGGACGCAAAGGGGACTTGCCACCAGATCCTGGCTGTGCAGAGCCAGACGGGGTGGGCGTCCGGGGGGCCCTGATTGGCAGGCGCCCTGTGACCCGAGGGCCGGGCGGCGGGGCGAGCTCACCCGTGAACACGTTTCTGGAAGCCGTCGGCGGTCGCCTGCGCACCGGGACGCCACCGGGTCTGCCGGCGCGGGAGGTGCCCCTTCCGTCCGCCGTCGCCGC
>NW_005871649.1:323663-332780 GCF_000147115.1 Myotis lucifugus
CCCCCTGGGGCCCTCCCCCCGGCGGGGGGCCGAGTTTCCCGGGGCCCGGGCAAGGCAACCCGGGCGAAGCCCCTGGGGAGGGAGAAGGCCCCCCCCGGCCCCCGCGCGCCTCGGCAACCGCTCGGGCACAAATCCGGGGGGCCCTGCAGCCCGGGCCCCCGCGAAGCGGGACGTGCTCCGGTGCAGCGCGGCCCCCCAGCCAAATGGCCGCGCGGGGTGCGCCCCGCCCCGGCTTCCCCGCCCCCCCCGCCCCCCCGCCCCCGCCCAGGCGCCGCAAAAGCGGCTCCTCCATCCCCCGCGGCGGGCACCTCCGTGATGCGATCGCCGGCCTGATCCCCGCCCGGAGCTCGGCGGCGGGGAGAGGCGCGCAGAGCGGCGAGGCTCCGGGACCTGCCGCCTCCGGGAAAGTCAGGCAAAAAGGGAAAGTTTCCGCCGGGAGAAGCTGGAGCCGAACTGCAGGGTCGAGGCGCTGAGCCACGTCCGCTTGGACACGTCCCCACCAATATTTGTTGAATGAATGGATAGTTCTCTTCTTGTAAGATCTGTTTAGTTGGTTTCTAGAGAGGACGAGAGAGAAAGAGAGAGAGAGAGAGAGAGAGAGAGAGAGACCGATGGGACAGGGTCATCACCTGCCTCCTGCACGCCCCACCCTGGGGATGGAGCCTGCAACCTGGGCCTGTGCCCTGACCGGGAATCGAACCGGCGACCTCTTAGTTCCTGAATTGATCGGTTATGTAATGATTGTGCTCTTTAATACTGTTACCTACCTGAGCGATGGTAGGAAGGGTCACGGGGCATATTTCCTGCAGACCTCGCATCTCCAGGGGAGAACAGTAGCCGTCATTTCAAAAGTTCATTTTAACTTTCTTTTTTGGGGGAGAGGTGGGACATAATGGCGAGGTTGGGGGGAGCAGAAAATACTGAGCGATTAGGGTTGCTGGATATGCTAAGCTGCAAAATTCTGTGTGTTTACCATATAAATAAAACGGGGTTTGTGTCTTAAAGGGCTGCAGATAGGATAGGTCCCAGAAGGTCGGGCTCATCCATATTAAACACGCCGCTATTGTTGGCGCCTGAGAAAAGGATGCCGTAAATCACCACTTTCCCAGGCAGCCCCTCAACACAAGCTCTGGCCCTGCGTTCGCGGTTAAGGTTTGCAGCGGTTCCCTGTGACGGAGTTTGTGAGCGTCCTGGCTTCAGTATCCACGTCCAATTTTCCCTCATTGCAAATCTTGCCTGTATTTTAATTGCTTAGGAAATTCAGTTACCTGTAACTGAATTTTTAAACATCCCTCATTGGTATTTTTAAAAACTCTAAACCAGTGATGGCGAACCTTTTGAGCTCGGCGTGCCAGCATTCTGAAAAACCCTAACTTCACTCTGGTGCCGTGTCACATATAGAAATTTTTTGATCTTTGCAACCATAGTAAAACAAAGGCTTATATTTTTGATATTTATTTTATGTATTTCAATGCCATTTAACAAAGAAAAATCAACCCCCAAAAAATGAGTTCGCGTGTCACCTCTGACACGCGTGTCATAGGTTCGCCATCGCTGCTCTAAACAGTAAGTTAACGCAAGATTAAAGTCACGTTATGCAAGAATGGTCCAAGTAGGGACGTTAGCATGTCATTGATAACCACTCTGAAAGGACGGAATAACTATCCAACATGCGAGTATTTTTTTTTTTTTAAGTAAGCCCACAGGAGCCGTTTCAGTGCAGCAAGCCAATGTTTCTTTTCAGATTGTGCACCAACCTTTTAAACCTCACCCCCCCCCCCTTAACCATTTTTATCAAAAGAAAAAGTTGGCCCTGCAAGTCTTTGAGGTTAAAGCATAAGTAGCAATAATGAACGACTAGCCTTTATGTAACTGTTTTCTTTAAAATACAGAACAGTAACTGTTTTCTTTAAAATACAGAACGTAAGGGTGGGTGGCCACCGGCCTCAGGCGGCCCTTCTGGGGAGAGCTTTTGGAGAAATCCACTTTACGGCCTTGCAGGGGAGGCCCCGCCTCCAAGCAATCCCGGATGGGGGGGGGCGGTGAGGGGTCGCCTGACAGGCCTTTGTGTCCCCTTTTCAAGGCTGCCCTCTCTTCTCTTCTCAGATCCCGGCTCCTCGCTCAGCACAATCTGCGTGAGGCCGGTAGCATCGCCTGTTGCTCTGAGCAAGGACCCTATGAATCCCGACATTTGCTCTGTCTTTAACAGGACATCTTTGATGGCGAGCTATGTGTTTCCTTCCTGTTTTCTTCTGTGATACACTCTACAAGTTCCAGAGACAAAAGAAGAGAAGGAGAAAGGCAGGCAAGGAGGGAGGAAGGCCGAGAGGGGAGGAAAGAGGGCAGCTTGCTGATTTTTTTCCGCGTCCTTTGAAGGCGAGACAATGGGTGACAGTTTGTCACCAGCGTACAGGTCACAGTTCACAACGCTCTATTGCGTTCAGCAAAGACACCGCCAACAGCATGCTGACACGTCTTCCCTGACAGACATGAGTTTGTCCGTGCATATTACAGACGATGCTCTTAATATTGATCTGCATCATCCAGCTCCCTGCAACCCTGTGTATATGTTTTCAAGTATGCTTCCCATTGAATTCTAATCAATGTTATGCCTGGCCCATGGCTCATTGCATTGAGAATTGTCCCATGGCCACAGGGGTCAATAGTTCGATTCCCAGTCAAGGTTGCGGGCTTGATCCCAAGTAGAGGGCATGCAGGAGGCAGCCGATCTCTCTCTCTCTCTCTCTCTCTCTCTCTCTCATTGGTGTTTCTCTCTCTCCCTCCCCTCTTCCTCTCTCTCTAAAAAAAAAATCAATAAAAACATAGTTTAAAAAATCAACGTGTTGCATGTTTATTTAATATGTAATGCTGCCGTTTCTCTGATGCGTTTCTTAAAGCATCAAGACAAAGATGCAGGCTCCCAATGAAATCTTTTCACTCCATTCTTACGGGGGAAAAAAAAGTGAGTTGCTACAAGTGGGTCAGGAACAACCGAAGCCCTCACGGCAGGGACGCCTGCAGACGAGAAGGCCCTTCTGAGGTTTGTGAATGTCCGTGGGAGGCAGCTCTGAGCACCAACGTCAATAAAAAACAAGGGCTGGAGCTCGGGAGTGGGCGGGGGGACAAAGCGGGCAGTCAGCATCTGGGCCTGGGCAGAGCGGAGTTCCAGCCGCGAGTAGGAGGCTGGAGGGTCAGAAATGCACCCAGATGCCAACTGAGTCAGGTCTCTATGAAGCAGGGGGGGCAGGAGGGGCTGCCCGGAAAAGGGCGCAGATAGGAATAGAGCACCCGGCCAGGCCTGGCTCCGTGGTCAACCTGTGAACCCGGAGGTCACGGTTCTGGTTCGATTCCTGGGCAGGATACATGCCCGGGTTTCTGGCTCGATCCCCAGTAGGGGGTGTGCAGGAGGCAGCCGATCGATGTTTCGCTATCATCCATGTTTCTTTTCTTTTTTTAATATATTTGTATTGATTTCAGAGAGGAAGGAAGAGGGAGAGAGAGAGATAGAAACATCCATGATGAGAGAGAATCATGGATCGGCTGCCTCCTGCACGCCCCACTGGGGATCGAGCCCGCAACCTGGGCGTGTGCCCTTGACCAGAATCGAACCTGGGACCTTTCAGTTCCCAGGCTGATGCTCTATCCACTGAGCTAAACTGGCTAGGGCTATCATCCATGTTTCTCTCTCTCCCTCCCCCTTCCTCTCTCTCTAAAGAAAAAAACAAATCAATAAAAACGTATTTTAAACAATATGAGCTAGGTGATGAGCTTATCCTGAGGGGGAGAGTGGAGTGTGGGCAGGGTCTCTACTGTCCCCAATGCCTTGAGTCCCAAAGACCTCGACACCAAGATGGCATGCCTTCGAGTCCTGAAAGTGTTTGTTTATTCAAACGAGGTGGAAACTTGCCCAGTTCCTGACACTGCTTCCTGATGTGATCTGCAAGTTCTCCCAGACTCCCAAGCACAAGGCCAAGGTTCTCCAACCGTGCCCTCACCCCAGGTCAGGAGCCTCATCCAGATACGCCCATGTTTCCCGCCTCCTCTCAGGGGCCCATAACCCTCCCCCTGGGACAACTGTGTGCCCACCCTGAGAACTTGCCTGCCTTCTGCACGCTGAGAAGCCTGCTGGTCTGGCCGGTTCTTCCTGGGCGGCAAGGCCAGGGAATCGGGACTTTTCAAAAGCTTCAAAGAGCCTAGGGCACCGTGATGGAGCTGCAGATGTCCGTTTCTCCTGGCTTCTTTCCGGACGCACCCTAGAGGAGAAGAGGGAACACGGGAACGTTACGGTGACAACACCGTCCGAAGAGAAGCAGATATTGATGTGTTAGTGAGCGTGTGTTTGTGCACGTTTTCTCACGACTCTTTTTTGCTGACGTTTCTTTCTCTTTTTTAAGATGTATTTTTATTGATTTCAGAGAGGAAGGGAGAGGGAGAGAGAGATAGAAACATCCATGATGAGGGAGAATCATGGATCGGCTGCCTCCTGCACGCCCCACACTGGGGATCGAGCCCACAACCCGGGCATGTGCTCTGACCAGGAATCGAACTGTGACCTCCTGGTTCCTAGCTCGACGCTCAACCACTGAGCCACACTGACCGGGCTCACTGACGTTTCTGACGTGGACATCAAACAACGCTACGTAGCCTTTCGGTACCCCCTGGAGTGGATGGAGGACAAAGCTGTGCAGGTCCCAGGATTTCTGGAACCAGGAAACAGCACCACCGCCCAGCAGAGGGGGGGGCGCCCATGGCAGGAACACGGGGGCGTCAGAACAAGTGCAACGCATGTGGCGCTTCTGGCAGCCACCGGAGGAGATGTTTCTGTCTCAGGAAGCTCCCCTCAGGCCTAGCTCGGTGGCTCAGTGGTGGGCGTCGACCTAGGAACCAGGAGGTCAGGGTTTGATTCCCGGTCAAGGGCTCAGGCCCGGGTTGCGGGCTCCATCCCCAGTGTGGGGCGTGCAGGAGGCAGCCAATCCATGATCCTCTCTCATCATGGATGTTTCTCTCTCTCTCCCTCTCCTTTCCTGTCTGAAATCAATTTTTTAAAAGTTTATCTATTTTTGAAGTCCCTCTCAGGGAATGTGTTTGGAATGCTGTGGGCTCCCCCTTGTGGCCAAGCTAGAGAACACGCAAATGACTCAAATCAGAAGCGAAGGAGGGGGGAGCCCCAGCTGGTTTGGTTCAGTAGGTAAAGCACCTGCCTGCAGACTGAAGGGTCCCAGGTTCGATTCCGGTCAAAGACATGTACCTGGGTTGTGGGCACATACCCCAGTAGGGGGTGTGCAGGAGGCAGCTCATCGATGTTTCTCTCTCGTCGATGTTTCTAATTCTCTATCCCTCTCTGTAAAAAAAATCAATAAAATATATATTTTTTAAAAAAGAATATTTGGTAACATGTGAAAATTACATGAAATTCAAGTCCCAACGTTCATGAATAAAGCTTTATGAGCAAATCACACGGACCCCGTTATAACGGCCCCTTTGCAGGCCGCTTAGCTCTGGGCCGCTACGGTCGAGACGGAAGGCTGCAGTGACAGGTGCATGGCCAGACTGGGCGCTCCTCACACTGCTCTCGGCTCCCAGGAGAGCCGCGGCCAGGAAAAGTCGGAAAAGTAAACAGGAAAACCTCGACACAGCCGCTCTCCTGCTTAAAAAGAAAACTTGGAGTCAGGGCTGCGACCAAAGTCAGTCGCCAAGTGGCTCCTTTGTTCGCCAGGGGAGGAAAGCCGTTCGCAGATGCTGATTTGCCTAAACCATGTTTGACCGCAGCAGCCAAAGAAATGTGGTCAGAGAACATAAACTTGTTGGAGATGATTAGCTTTTTGCTTGATAAGGTGAGAACTTTGGGAACAACAATAGTCGATTAAAAACAAAAAACACAAACATGCATGATTGTCCAGCAGAGGGCAGCATTACCCCACGGAACAAAACCACCTACAGGAACCCCATTCCGAGGGCAAATGTGTTCATTTGCCAAGATTTAATAAGCGACGTATTCGTTTGTTTAATCTTCATGAAAACACGGGAAGGTGGGTACTTTTTTATAATCCCGCTTTTACAAACAAGAACGCTGAGGTGTGGAACAGTTAGGTGACATTGATAAGGTCTCACAGCTGGTAAGGCTAGGCCATTTGTCTCCCTCCGGGCCTGTATTTTGATGAAAGTAAATGACGATAAAGTGCTTTCTCAGTGCCAGGCGTGGTCTAAGCACTACGCATGTTTTAATCCCTTTAATCTTTTTTAAAAAAATATATTTTATTGATTTTTTACAGAGAGGAAGGGAGAGGGATAGAGAGTTAGAAACATTGATGAGAGAGAAACATCGATCAGCTGCCTCCTGCACATCTCCTACTGGGGATGTGCCTGCAACCAAGGTACATGCCCTTGACCGGAATTGAACCTGGGACCCTTCAGTCCACAGGCCGATGCTCTATCCACTGAGCCCAACCGGTTAGGGCAAATCCCTTTAATTTTACAACAACCTCAGGACTTCGGGGCTGTTACTACCTTCCCATTTCACAGACGAGGAAACTAAACAACAACAACGAAAAACTGGAGAGAACATGAGCTCTTACCTCCTCAGGTCTGTCCTTTAGGGTGGGTCTTGGGGAAACGCTGATACAACAACTGACTCACAAGGCAAAAAGAATCGCCACTTCCAGTCCAGGTCTACATTCTTCCGGAATATTCTAAGGTGACGTATCAGGACGCAATTCCTCTTCCTCATCTCCAGCGTAGGGGGCTTCTAGTCTTTTTCTGAAGACACTCCTGGTCGGGCTACACGTTGGTACAACCCCTTTTGAGAAACCATTGGGAGGAATCTTTGAAAGTAGAACACACAGATCCCCTCAGACCCCGTCTTTCTGTCCCTCCTACCAGTCTCTGTGTGGCTTCCTCTTTAGATCCTTCGTTGTTGATAGGACTTCTGGTCACCTGGTGTTCAGGTGATGGCCGTTCTAGAATTTCGTTGTAATCTTGGTGAGATTGCGGGAGGAGGTGAGCACAGAGTTCACCCGCTCCACCATCTTGACCAGAAGTCAAGCATTTTGCTCCTAGAATTGTTCCTTTTTTTAATCCCTGGTCTTTCCTCTCGTTCTCAAACCTACTTGGTCTCATCTTCATTTCGCCACGCTGGCTTTCTGTTGATCTGTGTTTCATTCCTGTTTCTAGGATACATTTTTTTTTTCACCCTTGGATGTGGATCTCAGCTTAGTTTTGGGTTTGCGACTGGTTACTACAGTAATGAGAAATCGGTATTAAAAGCATAGGATTCGCCCTAACCGGTTTGGCTCAGTGGATAGAGCGTCGGCCTGTGGACTGAAAGGTCCCAGGTTCGATACCGGCCAAGGGCATGTACCTTGGTTGCGGGCACATCCCCAGTAGGAGGTGTGCAAGAGGCAGCTGATCGATGTTCCTCTCTCATTGATGTTTCTAGCTCTCTATCCCTCTCTCTTCCTCTTTGTAAAAAATCAATAAAATATATTTTTTAAAAAATAAAAGTAAATAAAATAAAATAAAAGCATAGGATTCTGGGAGCCCCTTTCCGTGGGGGGCACTGACATTAGAACTCCTGGTGAGAATCTGAGGAAGCGAGGGGAAGAGATGACACCCTTAGTTGCCCCGCCCTCTATAGGAAGCACTTGTCCATCACGGGTTTCAGGTGGGCGGGCTGAGCGGAGAGTTTTGAACCAGGAAGAGCCAGGAATGTGCTTCTAGACTCCAGGAGGCGATGTGAGGGCGATCGAGGACAGGTGGAGCCCACCCTTAGGGTCCTGGCACTTGGGGGGATGAGCAGCTACCGATTGCTTGCCTGCCACCCAACGAATCAACCCCGAACACAGTGGCTTCACACAACACCTGTGACCTCCCAGGTGACACGGGCAGGAAGGAGGAAGCAGGTGAGCGGGGCGGTTCCGGTAGGAGATTGTCATCACGTGTTGGCCGGGCTGCCGTCTTCTGAAGGCTGGCCACCGGCCTGGCTCACTCGTGCCAACACGGGGCCTCAGCTGTTTGCCACGTGGGTCTCTGCAATGGTGTGTGTCATTGTTCTCATGGAAACTGGCTTTGTCAGAGAGCTGGGAGGCACGCGCCATTATTTCTGCACTATCTTATGGGCGATATGAGTCAGGTCTACTCAGGGTGGGAGGGGCCCGCACAGGGTGTGCCGACCAGGAGGCGAGATCACGGGGATCGCTGGGGCCAGCTACCAGGACAGGTGATGCAGAAGGAGCTGCGATGCATTAAAGGTGGGAACTGCCTTACCACCTGGGCGAAGGACAAGGGTTGGGACAAGTCTTAGACAACGGGGGGCGCAGAGCCTTAGGGAACTTTGGGAGAGCAGGGAGGGGAAGAAAAGCAAAGTAGTGACACAGAGGCTGACAGTTCAGATTAGAATGTTTGGGACAGGACGGAAAACTGCCTTTCTGCCCGGCCGGCGTGGCTCAGTGGTTGAGCATTGACCTAGGAACCAGGAGGTCACGGTTCAATTCCCGGTCGGGGCACAGGCCCGGGTTGCGGGCTCCATCCCCAGTAGGGAGCGTGCAGGAGGCAGCTGATCCCTGATTCTCTCTCATCATGGATATTTCTCTCTCTCTCTCCCTCTCCCTTCCTCTCTGAAATCGATAAAAAAAATATTTTAAGATAATAATAACATAGCTAACTGAACTCCTTCCCTTCCAACATCAAACTCTTGTCACCATTCCAACGTGCAGGAGTAACGCTCATCTTCTCGTGCGTTGTTCTAGGACGGACAAGACAGAGAAAACGTTTGCGTCACTGAAGCTTCTGCTACTCCTGCCCCACAGGCTCTGCTCAGAGGCGGACTTGGGCAGGTCTGTCAGGCACATGAAGGTGCCCGTCGTAGGAGTTGTGGGTGCTCCCTTGCCCTCGCCGGGAAAGATCTAGAAAAGAGATACGGCCGCAGTTTGGGGAAGGGGGTGGGACAGTCCTTTTCATGTCAGGATTTCTGGCCGCAGCGCTGACCGGTGTTGGGAAAGGATGACGTGATCAGTACTTATCTTCAGGGCGGCTGAGAAGATGAGAGGAGGTCACGGTTTTTGCAGCGGCTCAGAGGGGCTTCTGGAGGAGTTCTTATCCTCGGGGAGGATTCAAGCAGCT
>NW_005871649.1:332948-336190 GCF_000147115.1 Myotis lucifugus
CCAGACAGGGGGGTTTGAAAGAGGAAAATGAACCAAGCCTGGGGGCAGGCCGGGGAGCTCAGCCCGCCTTGCACACATCTGTTTTTATTTATGATTTTTTAAAAATATATTTGTATGTTTCAGAGAGGGAGGGAGAGGGAGAGAGAGATAGAAGCATCCATGATGAGAGAGAATCACGGATCGGCTGCCCCCTGCACGGCCCCTACTGGGGATGGAGCCTGCAACCCAGGCCTGTGCCCTGACCGGGAATTGAACCGTGACCTCCTGGTTCCTAGGTTGATGCTCAACCCCTGAGCCACGCCGGCCGGCCGGGCGAAACACACCTTCAATTTTGTAATGTTTTCCAGGAGAAGAATAGACATGAACTTCGCATGCCCGTGAGCTCACTGCGTGTGACTGCTGCGGGCTTATGTCACCAGCGCAGGAACGCACATCCACTCCATTGCCTGCGCTCGCCTGCACAGATGTTCGGTGCGTTGATGGTGGATGGCTTAGGCTGCTGATACTCCCGATAGGAGAGCCTTTCCGGGGCCGACCGGGTGCAGTCAAGACCGCCAAACGCTCTCTTAACAACAGCATGTGTTCGATGCCGGAAAGGTCACCACAGACTAGCTGGTGGCTCCGTCCGTGTCAGACACTCTCACCCCTTGGCCACTGGCGCCCTCCTGTGCTGGGGACATGGGGCAGCTCAGGCGGACACCAGTGTGACCCCACGGAGGGCGGGAGGTGGCTCACTGGTACCCAGGCCCCCACCTGGATGTGTGGCTAGAACAGCCGTGGGCAAACTACGGCCCGCGGGCCGGATCCGGCCCATTTGAAATGAATAAAACTAAAAAAAAAAAAAAAAAGACCGTACCCTTTTATGTAATGATGTTTACTTTGAATTTATATTAGTTCACACAAACACTCCATCCATGCTTTTGTTCCGGCCCTCCGGTCCAGTTTAAGAACCCATTGTGGCCCTCGAGTCAAAAAGTTTGCCCACCCCTGGGCTAGAACGTAACTCCACGTGGGAACGGAAAACTACATCCTTATATCCCATCGGGGGCAGGGCTGGAGAGAGGCAAACCAGATACCCAAGGCTCAGAACTCCAGGGGTGCTCACTCTCAGGGTCAGGCCAGGGCAAAACGGGCCCCCCTACATTTTGTTCCCACGGCGTCTCCCTTACCTCACTCTAGTCCTGGCCCTGTATCCGTCAAACCCTAAGGAACTGATCTCCCCCAACCTTGCCCCCCACAACTTCACTTTCCTTGGCTGATCCCTAAAATAAACACGACACCGCCACTTCAAAGCCACTGGATAGGAGGGGACACCGGAGAGGAAAGAAGCAATGAACCTAACTGGCGGTGATTAAACTATATTGTTTTATCATATTTACAAATCATAACCATATGTCCACATGGCTAGGGCTCCCGGGACTTGGCGGCGGGGGGGGGGGGGGGGAGGTTTCTCTGCAGGCGAGGGATTCGAGATTCAAGCAGGCAGCCTTCTGGTAAACCCGTCCCTGCATTCGGACCACGGCCATCCTCCAGGTCTGAGTTCATCACAAGGGCTTATTGTTGCTTTCAGGGCTTTAAGAGGGTAGGTTCTGGCCATAGCCGGTTTGGCTCAGTGGAGAGAGCGTCAGCCTGTGGACTGAAGGGTCCCCAGTAGGATTCCTGGTCTAGGGGCACCCTGGGTATTGGGGCTTGATCCCCAGTAGGGGGCGTGGCGGGAGGCAGCCCATCCATGATTCTCTCTCTTCCTCTCTGACATCAAGAAAAAAAATATATATATGTATATATATATTTTTTTATTTTTATTTTTTTAAAAAGAGGGTAGGTTTACCCGGCCGACGTGGCTCAACATTTGAGCATCAACCCAGGAACCAGGAGGTCGCCGGTTCGATTCCGGGTCAGGACACATGCCCAGGTTGCAGGCTCGATCCCCAGTGGGGGACGTGCAGGAGGCACCCAATCGATGACTTTCTCTCTCATCGATGTTTCTATCTCTCCTTTTCCCTTCTTTTCTCTCTAAAAAATCAAGAGAAATATTTTTTTTTCTAAAAAAAGAGGGTAGGTTCTGGAGCTGGACTAGTTAGGTTTGGAACGTGGCACTACCACTTCCCAGCGTGTGGGATCGATTTTCTCACCTTCCACCCGTAGAACGGGCACAAGGGATGTTCATTAGAGGAATTGGTCCGTGCGGCGTGCTTGCAACTGTGTCCAACATGGATGAGCGCCTGTCCTTTTTAGTATTCGTTGTAGCGTCAGTGTTTGTGTTGATAGTATGTGCGTCTCACACACCGCAACCCCCAAGCCACGCTTCCCTGTTTTCTTTTCACTTCATCTTTGTTGTTGAGTGTGACCGATGACCCCCGCCTCTCTGCTTTCTTTTTCTCTTTCTTTTTTTAAATACTTGCCTTTTTAATGGAAGTTCTCTGCTTTCTGAATGGACTGCTCACTGCGTGGAAGAGAAAGTAGACAGGAAGTTGTCAAAGGAAAGAATGGTGTGTTTTTTTCCAGATAATATTGTCACCAGATTACAGTGAAGGAAGTGAAGGGATTGGACTATAAAGAAAGGCGCTGCTTCACGGCCGCGAAAGGGAAAGTCAGATCGATGAGCGTTAAACAATGACCTTCATCCTTCTGCTCCCACGTGGAAAAAGAAAGAGTACATTATTTTAGAAGAAGAAAATAATCATACGATTTTTTTAAAAAAAAAAAAAAAAACACACACACACGCACGATGTACTTAAAAAAAAAAAAGGTTCCACCCGGCCGGGTGGCTCAGTGGTTGAGCAGCGACCTATGACCCAGGAGTCAGGGCAGGTGCCCGGGTTGCGGGCTTGATGGTGCAGGGGCAGCCGATCCATGATTCTCTCTCATCATTGATGTTTCTCTCTCTATCTCCCCCTCCCTTCCTCTCTGAAATCAATATAGATATAGATATAGATATAGATATAGATATAGATAGAGATAGAGATAGAGATAGATATAGAGATATAGATATAGATATATAGATATAGCCTGTTAATTCAGCCTCCTTCAGACCACATGTCCCCACAGACCCTTCACTGCCCCCCGTGAGTGGAGCGCTGTGGCGGGCGAGGGGCCCCCAGCACAGGGTCCGATGAGATGGGAGGTGGGGCGCACGGGGGCGCGGGGAGCAGGAGGGGACGCGGGCTTCTCGCCCACGTGGGCGGGTTGGGGGGTGCGGGCGGTGTCCCTCTCGGCGTCGGGAGGGACCTGCTCTGAAAGGG
>NW_005871649.1:336969-349705 GCF_000147115.1 Myotis lucifugus
GCGACGGCGCGGTGGGCAAGACCAGCCTGGTGGTGAGCTACACGACCTACGGCTACCCCACCGAGTACATCCCCACCGCCTTCGACAACTTCTCGGGTGAGCCGGCTGGAGGGGGGCGCAGGGGCCGGGGGCGCGCGTGGGGGCGCCGTCCGCGGGCGCGGTGCTGACCGACCGGGTGCCCGGAGGAGGGAGATCGGGGCGGGGATCGCGAGGACCCGGGCCCGGCTGCGGCCAGGGATCCGACCCAGGGCGGAGTGCCGGGACAGACAGTCCCCCTGCCCGGGGGGCCCGCGAGCGGGGTGAGGACGGGGAGCCCAAAACCTGAGCCCGCGGCGGGGGGGTGGGAACGGGAGGGCGAGCCTGGGAGTTTACAGGGAGACGCTGAGCGGGTCCAACAGGTCGAGCGCAGGTGGCCCGGTCCGTTTGCTGCGCCGAGAAGGTGCGTGGCGTCAGGTCCCGGGAAGGGGGCGCGCAGGTGCCATTACCTGTGGCCTCGGTGTCCGCCCTGACCTCGGGGCGGGCGGGGGTGGGGCATCCCCGCTTCAAAGGGCCGCGGTGGGGGCGGAAAAAGAGTTGCTTTAGTGGAAGGAGTCCTGGCGGGCCTGGCGGAGGCTTAGGTCGGGGTTAAGCCGGAGGATAAACAGGATTTCTTTCTTCTGAGGCCCCGGCCCGGCCCCGGCCTCCCCCACTCCCACCGCCCCCACTGGCTGTTTGATTCTCAGTATCATCTTTTTCACCGTCTCTTTGAGCTACTGAAGCTCCTGGGAACGGGGTGCTATGCGATTGGGTTTGGTGGATGCAGAGATAAAGGGCTCCTTCACCTGGATTTTTCAGGTCTTTTTGCAATTTAGGGCAAAGTGGAAGTCCACAGAAACTAGTGTGAGACACGCACTCTCTCTCGTCTTTTTGGTGTGTGTGTGTGTGTGTGTGTGTGTGTGTTAAATGCTTCTCCCTTCTTAAAAAGTCATGATTGCCCTAACCGGTTTGGCTCAGTGGATAGAGCATCGGCCTGCGGACTGAAGGGTCCCAGGTTCGATTCCAGTCAAGGGCATGTACGTTAGTTGCGGGCACATCCCCAGTGGGAGATGTGCAGGAGGCAGCTGATCGATGTTTCTCTCTCATGATGTTTCTGACTCTCTATCCCTCTCCCTTCCTCTCTGTGAAAAATCAATAAAATATATTTTTAAAATGTCTTTAAAAAAAAAGTCATGATTGGCAGGGGCTTGCTTTCCTCCATCCCCGACGTGCCCTGGATACACGGTGCTAGGCCCCTGAGTTTCCCACCTGCCCACCTAAATGGCATTGTTTCCTTCCCCTTCTGTGTGGGTCCCACGGACGAATAGCCGGATTCGTGAACGATGTAGAAAGTTACGTTGAGGCAGAACTGAGTGCTCAGCTCCCTAGAACCTTCCAGGCCGCTCCCCAGGGACCCCACTCTGCGGCCAGGGGGGCACACTCTCTTTCCCCTTTCTCTCGTGAACCCGCCCTTGGAGCTGGCACGGACAGATCAGCCGAGCCCTCCCTGATAAACGGGGCAGTGCGGGCAGCCAGGGTTCGCACACGTTCTCAAAACCAGCTACAGTTTCATGATAAAACGCCGGGCGTCTCGGGCCGTTTCCCACGGGAAAACAGCTCTCTGGGAGGCTTTGGGAAGCTGCAAGGTTGGTTTCCCCTTACCCTCCCGGTGTTGTTTCTAGGTCTTTTGAAACGAGTGTGGCCGGAAAATAAATCTTGGGAAGCAGGCCCTTCTGGGGAGCCACCGAAGGCTCGGGGTGGGGGTGGGGGTGGGGGGGTTGCCTCATCGGTGGCAGTGGGTGGAATTGTCATCCCTGGAGGGTGGTTCACAAAAATGCCTTGTGGCCCGGCCAGCATGGCTCAGTGGTTGGGCATCAACGTATGAACCAGGAGGAGGTCACGGTTCCATTCCCAGTCGGGGCATATACCGGGGTTGCAGGCTGGATCCCCAGTAGGGGGCCTGCAGGAGGCAGCCAGTCAATGACTCTCTCTCAAAATGGATGTTTCTATCTCTCCCTCTCATCCTTCCTCTCTGAAATCAATATATATATAGATTTTAAACTAGAGGCCCAGTGCACGAAATTCGTGCATGGGTAGGGTCCCTAGGACTGGCTGGCAATAAGGGCCAATCAGGTTCCCCGCCTCCCCACTCCTTCTCCTTCCCTTGCCACCCGTGCTCTGCTGCCACTGGTCGCCCACCATGTTCCACACCACCCCCTGGTGGTCAGTGCACGTCATAGCGAGCGATCGAATTCCCGTTCTCCTGGTCGAACTCCTGAGGGGACACTTGGCATATTAGCCTTTTATATATCTAGAAGATGCCTTGTGGGCCTCCTCGTTTTAGGCAAGCCTTTGATTGGGGGACCCGGCATAGGAGCTGCAGGGTCCGAGTGAGGGTGGTGGGGCAGCCAAAACGATGATTCTTGGGCAAGTGGTTAAGAGACAACCCCCGCTAATCCTTTTGGTCTTGTTTTTCAGCTGTGGTGTCCGTGGATGGGCGGCCTGTGAGACTGCAGCTCTGTGACACGGCGGGACAGGTCAGTATCACATCCCAATTCCGTGCTGGGACAGGAAACAGCTCCCTGAAGGCCTCCCAGCACCCTCCCTCCACCATTGGGTGACTCTGCACCCGCACGCCGTCGCCCCACCCCTGCCGTGGGCCCCTCTCCGAGGGAGGCGGGCGTGCGGGAAATCTCTGCGCCCGTAAAACGGGGTGTGGCCAGCTGTGGGTGGGCAGGACGGGGGAGAGCAGGGTCAAGAACAGCTCTGACCTCACCAGAGTTTCTGATCCTGTTTTACTTTCTGGTTTTTATGGGGGGAAAAAAAATGCTTTGTAATCCTTTCTCAACGTAAGTTGGTCGTATCTTAGAATCAGTGTGTTAAAGGGCAACGAGCCAGATGTTGAGGGCTTGTCCTGAAGAGGAGATGGGGTTTATGTCCGTCCGTGTCCCTGTGCCCCTCCCTCAGCTGGGGCTCGACTCCCCAGGGCCACTGCGGTCCTTGGGGGCAGAGATGCGGTGGCGGGAGCGGGCCTGAGCTGCGGGGGAAGGGCTGGGCCGGAACCCAGTCTTTCGAATCGTGAACATTTACTCTTATCTTGAGGGGCAGGCTCTCGGAGGAGGCAGCCGGGGGAGTGACGGGGAGGATACAGGGGTGTGGACATCACCAAGAGCTCCAGGGTTTCATCATCACTCAGTCCCCGCCTTGGCACGGCTCTCAAGCCACCGAAGTTTCTGTTCCCTCTATTTTCTTTTAAATATATGTTTATGGATGTCAGAGAGGAAGGGAGAGGGAGAGAGAGAGAGAAACATCCATGATGAGAGAGAATCACTGATCAGCTGCCTCCTGCACGCCCCACGCTGGGGATGGAGCCCGCAACCGGGCATGTGCCCTGACCGGGAATCGAACCCTGATCTCCTGGTTCATAGGTCGACCCTCAACCACTGAGCCCCGCCGGCCGGGCTCTGGTCTCTTTAGAACCCAGCGTGCCATCTTCTGAGTTTGCCAGAATGACGGTTAATAAGCATGTAGGTTCCGATAAGGACTCCATGACCAGCACTTGCTAGCTTTAGCGAAAGTGCCCGGGGGCTATCTTGTAGGCAGGGAGGAGTGCTTGCTTCCCTTGCTTTCTGAAGTGTTGCCACGTGACCATTTGCTTTTAAGAAGAAGTTGTGCTTGGCTGGCGTGGCTCAGTGGTCGGCCGATGAACCAGGAGGTCATCGTGGTTCGATTCCCAGTCAGGGCACAGGCCCGGGTTGCTTACTCGATCCCCAGTGTGGGGCGTGCAGGAGGCAGCCTATCCATGATTCTCTCTCACCATGGATGTTTCTATTTCTCTCTCCCTCTCCCTTCCTCTCTGAAATCAATAACAATTATATATTTTAAAAGAAAATAAGTAAAAGTCAGAGAAACATGTGAATCATTTGAGAAGTATTTTCACGAAAGACATTTATGTTTGGAGAATAGAGGGGTTGGGTGCTAAGGTGCAAAGCTTTGGGGGTTTTCGGAATATATTCGTCCGGTCACCCAGCAGTGTTTCATTGAAATGATTATACTAGTGTTTCTTACCTGATGGCCTAGTTAGGTTACGTCCTGAATGAGGTTACTTATCTGAAGATTTGTAGACAGCCAACTATAAAAACTGGGAAATATGCCCTGACCGGTTTGGCTCAGTGGATAGAGTATTGGGCCGTGGACTGAAGGGTCCCGGGTTCGATTCTGGTCCAGGGCACGTACCTTGGTTGCAGGCTCGATCCCCAGTACGGGGCGTGCAGGAGGCAGCTGATCGATGTTTCTCTCTCATCGATGTTTCTAACTCTCTATCCCTCTCCCTTCCTCTCTGTAAAAAGTCAATAAAAATGTATATTTTTTAAAAATCACTGGGAAATCTATACAGCTGGGAAGATGGAGTTCGTTGTTTCCCGCTCCCTGAGTATCAGTTAGTATTGGTTTTGACGATTGGCAAAGCTGGCCAAAGCGATGGCCCTTTCTCCCCACCTACTCCAGAGCTGATCAGCTACCTTTTAAAGGACTTGTTCTGGCTCCTGCCATATTCACTTCGTGTTGACTCAGCCAGGGGAACGCCCCTCCTCCAGGCAGTACCCAGGATTGCCTGGCGGATGCACAGTGACTCAGCTCTCCCCGTTCCCAGCTCCAGCAGAGTGAGCACAGGGAGCCATAACCCGGGGAGTTATGCTGGTCAATATAACTCCTACGGAAGCTCAGAGCAAGAATCCAGCTCTCCGGGCGGGAGAAATCGCCAAGAAATCGCTTCTCGTGCCCACGGGTTTTCTTGTCGGCGAGGCCAGGTGGGCACAGAAGGAGCTTTAAACACCGGACTCACAGTCTCACTCGAGTGAAAGCTGATCCGTCACCGAGGACTCTGGGAGACGTGCCTTTGGCATCTGAGAGAGGGGGCGCCGCTGCGAGAAGACGGATCCGTTGTAGCCCTGCCAAGAGGAGCTGAAAAGCCTCCAGCCTTCGGACCCAGGAGGCGCGTGGAAAAAAATCTGTATACCAAAAAAAAAAAATAATAATAATCAGATTGCAGCTGAACGGACCTGCTGCCCAGCGGCCTGCCTGGCCGGCCCGGCTCCTGAACCGGATCCTCCCCACAGACCCAAAGAAGGTACATCCATCCCCCTTGGCCTCGCCGCACACATGTGCGTTGCATTTATTTCAGCAAATATCTAGGGTTTCTGGTCGGGCAATGAGCAGGAGGGTTTCATTTCTGCTCGGCTTCCCGAATCCCTCCGCCAGAAGCTCCAGAAGTCGTGTCCAACGCCCGCCCCGTCTCGGGCCCCGGCCCCTGAGCTTGCCTCTCTTTTTACTGGTAACGCAACCCCAGATGCCAGGGCACGGCCAGGGGTGAGTGCCTTCCAAGAGCGAGTGCAGCCGCCCCAGGGAGCTGACCTCACAGCGGCTCTCGGTTTTATGCTTTGGGGCGTCGGAGAACAGAGGGAACGTTTCAGCAGTTGAACCTCAGAGCCGGGCCATGGTCTCTACCTGGTCGAGTTTCTGTGTTGATTCTTTCAGCTCGAAGTTGGCAGGAAGAAACCCAAGTCATTCTTCTTTCTGACTTCTGCTTCCAGAAGACTGGCCAGGGGCCAGGGACGTTCTGAGATGCCCCCGTCACTCCCGATCTCGTGAGCCGGTCGACTTTAATATCGTTAGACCGTTGTCACCCGGCGATGGAAATAGCCCAGACGAAGAAAGGGCGTCCACATGAAACACACCCGGGTTTCCTTTATTCCTGGGAAGATGGATGCTGAGTCATGTGCACGTGAATGGCCGTGTGTAAATAATCAGAGCTTGGCAGTTCGTCACAAAAAACCTGGGTGACACGGAGCCTTTCCCGGCCCCAGGAAATCATCTGTCACGTGACACCTGAGGATGCTCAGCAGCCACAATCAGAAATGTCAAACAGGAACGAGATGA
This sequence comes from Myotis lucifugus, assembly GCF_000147115.1. Taxonomy (NCBI): domain Eukaryota; kingdom Metazoa; phylum Chordata; class Mammalia; order Chiroptera; family Vespertilionidae; genus Myotis; species Myotis lucifugus. The sequence continues at coordinate 342,922 of NW_005871649.1, forward strand.
TGTCAATATCTTCCTACGAGAGAGTCGAGTGAATGCTTTTGCGAAGCCAAATACAGTGCCGCAGAGGGCTGTGGGCGGTGAGATATAGGAACACCCTGACTCGGAGATGATCCTATATAATAAAAGGCTAACATGCAAATTGTCCCCTTGGGCTGGAGTTATACTGACCAGCAGTTCGACCAGGGGGTGGGGACAGCTGGCCAACTGCCTGTGGCCCCTCCCCCTGGCTAGCCCCACCCCCGATGCCCCCCAACCCCAATCGGGGGTGGGGCCAGCCAGCCAATCTTCTATGTCCCCTCCCCCTGACCAGCCTGTCCTGATTGGCCACGAATTTGTGCACCGGGCCTCTAGTATTTCTATAAATATATATATATATATATTTTTTAAATGTAAAGGTGGTCTTTCTGTGGATGAGATGGACTTAAAAAATAACTCTGGGTGGCCCTATCCAGTTTGACTCAATGGATAGAGCATCGGTCTGTGGACTGAAGGGTCCCGGGTTCGATTCTGGTCAAGGGCACATGCCCGGGTTGCGGGTTCGATCCCCAGCAGGGGACGTGCAGGAGGCAGCGGAGCAATTACTCTCTCTCATCATTGATGTTTCAATCTCTCTCTCTCCCTCTCCCTTCCTCTCTCTCAAATCAATAAAAACATATTTTTTTAAAAAAATAACTCCGGGTGCTTTGGTTGCAGGACGAGTTCGACAGGCTGCGGCCGCTGTGCTACACCAACGCGGACATCTTCCTGCTCTGCTTCAGCGTGGTCAGCCCCTCCTCCTTCCAGAACGTCACCGAGAAGTGGGTGCCCGAGATCCGGCGCCACTGCCCCAGAGCCCCCATCATCCTGGTGGGCACGCAGTCGGACCTGCGGGAAGACGTCAAGGTCCTCATCGAGCTGGACAAGTGCAAGGAGAAGCCGGTGCCCGAGGAGGCGGCCAAGCTGTGCGCCGAGGAGGTCAAGGCCGCCTCCTACATCGAGTGCTCCGCCCTGACACAGAAGAACCTCAAGGAGGTCTTCGACGCGGCCATCGTGGCCGGCATCCGGTACTCGGACACGCAGCAGCCGCCGCCAAAGAAGCCCAAGAGCAGGACTCCGAACAAAATGAGGACGCTCTCCAAGTCCTGGTGGAAGAAGTACTGCTGCTTCGTATGATGCTGGCGGGACCCTGGGGAGGACTGGAGACAATATCAGAAGCTCTGTCGGCCGCGAGGACTCCTTGGGCCACAGGCCGCCGGCGTCGGGAGCCGCGCGCCTACCCTGGGAGGCCTCCTCCCTCCGTGTACCCCTCCTGCCTTTCATTTTCCTCTCGCTCGTCTGAGCTGAGGGACGGGACTCGCCTGCAGCGGATTCTGGGAGTAACTTAAGCGTTTTTTTCATGCCTTTGGAATTGTAGAGCTCTAGCCCTTTGCGTTGATTTCTATCTAAGATTAAAAAGACGCCTCAGACCTGGGGGTCGAGCGTGAAATGGTGCCGCATGGTAGTGTACGGAAGGGAGTGGGGGGGGGGGGTTGGGGGTCCCCCGATCGAGGGCTACTCCGGGCACTGTGTGTTGTACACACAGACTGGCTCTCGTGAGGACCGCTCTTCGCTTTGAAACTCCGTAGTTTTTGTACTTTTTTCAAGAAGCAAAAATCAGGGGGGATAGGGCCACCCAGAGTTATTTTTTAAGTCCATCTCATCTACAGAAAGACCACCTTTACATTTAAAATATATATATATATATATATTTATAGAAATACTAGAGGCCTGGTGCACAAATTTGCTCCTATTGAGGTTTAAAAAGACCCAGCGCAGCCATCCCACTAACTACACGGCGCTGTGCAGACCAAACAGGGGAAATGGGTTAGTGGGGTTTTCCAGGCTTCGACCATTATTATACACCTGAAAGTTAGTTGTTGTAACTGAAATGTAGACCTGGGCCTGGTCTTGCATAGCCCTAAGCTAAGAATGCCTTTTAAAATATATATATATATATTTTTTTATTGATTTCAGAGAGGAAGGGAGAGGGAGATGGAAACATCAATGATGAGAGAGAATCATCGATTGGCTGCCTCCTGCATACCCGACACTGGGGATGGAGCCCACAACCTGGGCATGTGTCCTGACCGGGAATCGGAACTCGGGACCTCTTGGTCCATAGGATGACGCTCAATCCACTGAGCCACATCAGCCGGGCTGTCTAAATTGTCCTTAAACTTCCATGCTTAAGTTGTCCCATCTGCAGGGATGTGAGCAAATGATTGTGGGACACAAGATGTCTTTTTATTCCTTGAGTCAGCCAAAATGTACATGCGCTCACACACACACACACACACACGCATGTATGTATGCATGTATGGCTGTATTTGCTGCTGATTCAGACTTGTGAACAGAGAATAGGAGAAAGCATGGGCACAAAAGCAGATCAAAGGAGGTGTGGCTTCCTCTTCCTGTTAACACTTTCTAGGACAATCAGATTTCCTTTGGATTGTATCTAGACACGATCTGAAGAGTATCTGAACACACATACCTGAGGACCATCTGAAAACAAAACATGAACCTCTTTCAAAACCTGCTTTAAAATCTGTGCAACCAACCAGTTCAATCCGCAGTCTTTCAGGGAAATGTCCGCCAAGGGCTGTGCTGCGTGATGGGGGGGGCGGTGGGGGTGTCCGGGGTGACCACCAGGAGCAGGGTGGGTGCAGAGACCACAGCCCCTGGCTCAGCTGGTCCTCACTTTCAGGCAGTGAGCAAACCACATGTTTGTGAAACACCCCGTTCTTCAAGGTGGCACCAGGCTTGTGAATGTCCATGGGTCAAAGCAAGTCCCAAAGCCACGCCCAGAGCCAGTGCGGGTGGGAGGGGGAGGGGGTTGCACAAGGACCTGACCCCTGGGCCCCCCGGGGGATGAACTGGGGAAAGGAAGGTTCAGGCTGCCGGGGCTGGTGCGGCCCATGATGCACGCCCGTCGAGGATAAACAGAGGCGGATCTTCTGTGTTATCTTGTCCACGGAGAAGCCAGGACGTCTGGTGGTGAAAGGGGTACTCGTCGCCTGTATTCTCTTCGGGAGGGAATGACTCTGACAATGGTTGACACAATAGGTCGCCTCAACGCTCCCTGGAATCTTACTTCTCTGGGGAGAAAGCACATGAAAACGAGTGAAAATTGGCAGCTCTCGGAGCACGCGCAGACAGCTGGATGACGTCGTAGAGTGTGGATGCTTCCACTGTTCCCATCTGCTCCCCATTCCAGCAACAGGGGCGGGGTTCTACTATCTTTGGGCGAATGAAGTGATTTAGGGCACAGAGTATATAAAACCCTTTTAGCCCTAGCCGGTTTGGCTCAGTGGATAGAGCGTCGGCCTGCGGACTGAAGGGTCCCAGGTTCGATTCCGGTCAAGGGCATGTACCTTGGTTGCGGGCACATCCCCAGTAGGGAGTGTGCAGGAGGCAGCTGATCGATGTTTCTCTCTCATCGATGTTTCTAACTCTCTATCCTTCTCCCTTCCTCTCTGTAAAAAAAAAAAAAAATCAATAAAATATATATTATTTTTTAAAAAAACATAAAACGGTAAAAGAGCCCTAGCACAAACCTCGATTGCAGGTTCCCCGGCCCTGCTGGGGTGTGTGCAGGAGGCCACCAGTCGATGTGTCTCTCTCACATCCCTGTTTCTCTCTGCCTCTTCCTCTCCCTTCCACTCTGTCTATCAATCAATGGAAAAATATATCCTCGAGTGAGAATTAACAAAACAAGAAAAGAAAAGGGGAGGGGGAGACTCAAATAGTACAAAATAGAGAAGATAGTGACGCTGATGAGAGTGAGCGTTTGCCGTGAGACGTAGATGGTTGTATTATGCAACCTCTGTCGGAAACTCAGCGCCTGGAGTCCTTGCCCTTCGAGAACTTACTCCGCTGCTCACAGGAAGCCCGACAGAGATAAGCATGTTCCCTCTCAGATGTGCTCTCCCTGAAACTTTCTAAGCTCATTAGTCTCCCCCGGGGAGACAGAGTTATCTGGGATTGCAGCAATAACAATTAACTTCTTAACAATTAACCTCGCCACCGTTTAAACAGGATCGCCATATCATCAACTGACAAAGACATGTCAGTCCCCGGGCCGCTTAGGAACTGGGGGACCTTGATCCCCGGCGCCCCACGTGGGGCACAGATTCTGCCGGTCGAATGCTCGGATGCGTAACAGACGTTGGAAAGCTATCGCCCTGCGTGTGGCTGCTGTGGAGCCGGGAGGACAGGATGAGTCATCGGACAAGAAGCCGGGCGTGGACGCGACCGTTAGCAACGGCTCATTTTCATGTTTTCTAAATCATCAAGTGAATATAGTCTCATTGTCAGACTATGGAAAGCCCGGCCGGTGTGGCTCAGTGGTTGAGCGTCGACCTGTGAACCAGGAGGTCTCGGTTCGATTCCTGGTCAGGGCACAGGCCCAGGCTGTGGGCCCGATCCCCAGTGAGGGGCGTGCAGGAGGCAGCCGGTCCATGATTCTCTCTCATCATGGATGTTTCTCTCTCTCTCTCCCCTTCTCCCTTCCTCTCTGAAATCAATACAAATATATTTGAGAGAGAGAGAGAGAGAGAGAGAGAGAGATGGAACTTGTCAGTTGTAACTCTAACAGGCATTTATCTAAATCCAAACACTACGATCCGTTCTTGAGAGACGTGAGCACCGCGTGGCTGTCCTCCTGCTCTCTCAGCTGGTTTCCACGAAGCCCATTCGCCCTCACCTCTACTCTACTCTCAAGGAAACCCGCGCCTCCGAGTGGCTCAGGGACGCACTTGTGCCTTCGATGAATCAGCGGCTGGGCTGGGCGCCAAGTTCGCGTTTGCAAACGGCCTCGTTGCATCTGCTGGGCTACATCAGGGCCTGCGGGGCGGCCAGCCGCGTGCACACGCGTGTCCTTGCTGCGCCCTGGGAGAGAGCGACGTGCCGCCCGGGGTCGCTTTCCCATCAGTGTCACTATGTTCTCGGTCCCCCAAACGCGGCCGCTGGTGGGGATTTCTGTCTCGAGAGGGACTCGTTGAGTGGGTTCTTTGTCCTAGGGATGCATGCGCTTCTGCATCGAATATGGTAAAAGGGGAGAAGGCATTGATTGGGTCATAGAGTGACCAGTGCCTGGCAGGGGCGGGCGGGGGGCGGGGGGGAAGGGGGGAAGGGGGGTTGTCCTGCGTCTTCTTCCCGGGGCTGTGGACCTATGTTCAGTCTGCTATCTCCTCTCCCCCCCCAAAAAACTGTGATTTTTATGAATTACTGTTTAGGTCACAACCATATGCTCCTTCGCAGAGATTTTTATAGCCTCTGTGCGGTCCTCGGTGTGTGTGTGTGTGTGTGTGTGTGTGTGTGTGTGTGTGTTCAAATATATTTTTTTTATTGATCTCAGAGAGGAAGGGAGAGGAAGAGAGAGATAGAAACATCCGTGATGAGAGAGAATCACGGATCGGCTGCCTCCTGCACGCTCCCCACGACTGGGGATCGAGCCCGCCACCCGGGCATGTGCCCTTGACTGGAATGGAACTCGGTACCCCTCCGGCTGGCAGCTATCCACACAGTGTGGGTGGATCTCACAAATACAGTGTTGAGCAAAAGAACCCAAACCCGGAAGCTATGTCATCTCATTTATTCCCTCACAGAAAAAACCATCGGCAAAGCGAGTCTGCGGGACTAGAGAGTGGTCATCCGTGGGTGGGGGTGTGGGGAGGTGGCATGAAGGCGGACAGCCGGGGCCCTGGAGCTGTTCTGCTTCTGGTCCCGGGAGGTGGTCACGTGAGCCTGTGCACTTGTAGTGAGGTCCCTGCACGTGGTGTAGGTTTCTGCCAACAGGATGCACTACAAGAAGTTTGAGAAAGGAAGTAACCTGTCCCGGCCGGCGTGGCTCCGTCGGTTGAGCGTCGTCCTGTGAACCAAAAGGTCACCGTTCGATCCCCAGTCAGGGCACCTACCCAGGCTGTGGGTTCGAGCCCTAGTTAGGGTGCATACTCTTTCTATTTTTAAAAAAAGGGGGGGGGTAGAATAACCAAAAACGAGAGAGAAAGAAAAAATGAGCATGTTTAGTCACATAAGTGATTTCATTGAATTTGCTGACAACAGCCCACGGAGGAGGCATGTGGGGGGCTGGGCCTGGGCCGGCCCCCGGAGGTGCACTTGGGTCACTGCGCTTGCCCCGGAGGTGAGAAGGGTCCAGCCCACTGGTCTCCTGAGGCAGGTCCGTCAGAACCTGTATCTAAACGCATCCTCTCCCCAGCTGATTCCAGCTCAGGGCGCATGCCCAGGTGGCCGGCTCCATCCCCAGCAGGAGGCAGGCAATCAATGTTCCTCTCTCGTCCATGTGTCTATCTCTCTATCCCTTTCACTGCCTCTCTCTCTCAAATCAATAAAAACATATTTCTAAAAATAAATAAATACAATAAAATAAAAACGCCTACCCGTGCCGGCACCAGCTGCGACGAGGAAGCCAGGGACCGAGTGTCTCGCTGCGGGAATGCGGGGAGAATTGTCTGTTTCGGTTCCGGATGCTTTTCACTCCCATGACGTTGGAGGCCTCCTGAGCCGCGGTTTTCCCTGGAGTGGGGAGCCCTGCATGTCCTCAAACTTGGGTAGGCGGTGGGCACCCCAGCGAGGTCATGGAATGCAGATTCCTTGGTTCCCCTTCCAAGGAGTCTAGACTCAGGAAGCCTGGGGCGCGGCCCGGGAATCTGCATTCCCCCCCAAACACACACAAGGAAAGCCTGGTCCCTCGTTCCGTGGTCCTCACTGGGGACATTCTACCCGAGTGAACTCTGGGAAAATCGCT
>NW_005871649.1:394339-413311 GCF_000147115.1 Myotis lucifugus
TAGTTGTATAAAATACATGTATTATTCTCACAATCTTATGTTACGCAGCCGAGAAACCTACAATGCGCTTACTAATTGGTTAACAGATGCCAGAATGCTCGCCAGCCAGAACATCGTCATCATCCTCTGCGGGAACAAGAAGGACCTGGACGCGGACCGGGAAGTGACTTTCTTAGAAGCCTCCAGATTCGCTCAAGAAAATGGCAAGTGACCTTTGACCTATGGCTGCTGCTCTGATGGCAGGTGTGGGGGTCATAGCATTGCTTTCAGCGTAAAATGGCTCCTGGGGTTTTAAGGTTGAACTATATTTAGGAAAAGTAGGTCTTCCAGTTGTTGACTACAGATTGAGACTTACTTAGCCTATTTTCACACTATTTCATCTGCCTAGACCAGTGGTTCTCAACCTGCGGGTCGCGACCCTTTGGGGGTCAAACGACCCTTTCACAGGGGTCGCCTAAGACCATCGGAAAACACATATATAATTACATATTGTTTTTGTGATTAATCACTATGCTTTAATTATGTTCAATTTGTAACAATGAAAATATATCCTGCATATCAGATATTTACATTACGATTCATAACAGTAGCAAAATTAGTCATGAAGTAGCAACGAAAATAATTTTATGGTTGGGGGTCACCACAACACGAGGAACTGTATTAAAGGGTCGCGGCATTAGGAAGGTTGAGAACCACTGGGCTAGACAGTTACTGTGACAATAAAAGCAAAGGTGTTAATGTTCTGCGATGACTTTCAGGCTAGGATCTTTACATGTTACAGGTCTTGGTTTAAAGTAAAATTGATAACAAAATTCTTAAAGGCTCTAATCAGATGATGTCATGTTTTTAATGTAGTTTGACACTAAGATGGTGAAGTATCAGATCACATCCATGTTTCTCTCCCTCCCTCCCTCCCACTCTGTCTGAAAAGCCATGGAAAAAACATACTAATGTGAGGATTTTAAAAAGATATAGAAAAACATCAGCCATCACCTATAATAATAAAAGCGTAATATGCTAATTAGACTGGACAGCCAAACGGCCTTCTGGACGAAGCCGGGACTGCGAGGGCCGAGGCCCTTGCACAAATTTCATGCATCGGGCCTCTAGTGAGTTCATAAAGAAGCTGGTTAGGAATATAGAGGCATAGACGTGGAGGCTCAGGGGGTTTAGGTGTCATCTAAAGGCACCTCCTTTCCCACGTGGGGAACTGTGGCCCCAGAGGCTGAGGTTCTGCAGGAGCTCGGGCCGCTGTCTGCTGGGCTGGGGCTGCTCTCTGCAGAAGTGGGAACTCGAGGAAGCCCTCCTCATGGTCAGAATGACAAGCTGCAGTGTAGCCCGCCCCCCCAAAAATGTAAACACTTGCATGTTATATCTGGGGTGACGTGAAGCTCATTGTTACATGTCTGTCTGCGCAGCCAGCCTGGGCCCACCTCGCATTGGCTTGCTCCTTCTCGCCCACAGATGGAGGTGCTGGTACCAGATGCCAGTGCTTCTCAGAAAAGGGTAGGCTGCTTCTAACATTTAAAAATGGATATTGACACTTACTGGTTTTATATTTACAGAGCTACATGGTTTTAAGTAATAAATGACAGTCCACCTGCTACTCGAGGGCAATACTAAACAGGCTCTTAGGAATTGGGGAATTCTGATCGTCTCCTAAACATGGCTGTGCATTTTGTCTCCTGTCCCTTTTAGAACTGATGTTTTTGGAAACGAGTGCCCTGACGGGGGAGAATGTGGAAGAGGCCTTTGTTCAGTGCGCAAGGAAAATCCTTAACAAAATCGAATCAGGTAACCTTTACTGGGCCGGGCTCCTTGGGCATGTGGGTTGTTGCCACAAATAACGCTGCGTGAATAACCTTTCATCAGTCATTTCACGCGTGTGAATGTCTGTGTAGGATCAGTTCCCAGGGGGACTTGCTGGTCAGGGACCCCCAGCTTCTGGGATGTAGGTAAAGGCCGCCACCTCCTGTCGGGGCTGCAGCAGCCTGCCCTCCCTCCCCACCACGGGCCATGAATGAGAGGCTCCTTCCACTGAGCCCTGCCTGGGGGTGTGGTCATACTTGGTGTCATTTTACCGGCCTGATGGGTGAAAAGGGATGTCTTTGTAGTTTAATTTTACATTAACTTACCTTTGTATGCATCATACAGTCACATGAATTCCTAATTCAACAACTACAAAGAAAGGGTACAGTGACAGGCCCCCCGCCTCCACTGCTGCCCGCCCGCCCCGCCGTCTGAAGTCAGCCATTGTTACCAGTTCTCTTGCCTTTCATACCTTTGTGCCCGTGCAAGTAAACGTGCCTGTATCTATGTTTTCCTCTTTATGAGAAACGGGTGTGTGTGCATGATAGATATTTGTTCCTGAATATATTTGGGGGTCACAGAAACAAAGACCTTTTTTAAAAGACTCGCTTGTTCCTCAGGTGAGCTGGACCCAGAACGGATGGGCTCAGGCATCCAGTACGGAGACGCGGCCTTGAGGCAGCTGCGCTTCGGCACGCCGCTCGCAGGGCCCGGGCGCTTCAAGGAGTGCGCTGCTAGACGCAGCTGAGGGCAGAGGTAAGTGCCCCGTCAGGGTCCCTGCTGGCCCCCCCTCCCCCCCGCCCCCTCGCACTCTGTTCACTGCCTGGGCTTCCCACACGTGTTTCACGCAGGGACTATTACATGCCTTTGCAGCTACATCTGGGAAGGAGAGGCGGTCGCATCATTAAGTGTTAGGTATTCTCAGGAGTGGAATACTTACTCTTCTCAGGCTCACATGGGACATTCACCAAAATAGACTACATTCTGGGCTATAAAACTCACATTAACGTATTTAAAAGAAAACAAACCATATAATGTCTATTCTCGGACCACAGGGAATAAACAGAAGGATAACTGGGAAATCCAAAATACATGGAAATTAAACAACATACTTCTGAATAACTTGTGTTAAAAAAGAAATCTCAAGAATTTTTTAAATATTTTAAGCAAAAAAATGTTTTAACCCAAATGAAAATCAAAACATAACATAAAAATTGGGGGGATGCAGCAAAAGCAGTGCTTAGAGGGAAATATATAGCATTGAATGCATATATTAAAAAAGAAAACCTAAATACAGTCCCCTATGTGTACAGAGAAAAGGAGGAAAAAAGAGCAAATTAAATCCAAAGCAGGCAGAAGAAATAAGAATTAGAACTGAAATTAAAACTAAAATCAGTACAGAAAAATCAACAAAACCAAAGCTAAAAGATTAATAAAATCAGTAAGCTTCTAACCAAGCTAAGAAAAAAAGATCGCAAATTACAAATATCAAAAGTGAAAAAAGAACATCACTAAGCAGATCCTATGGACATAAAAAGGAAAATAAAGGAAAACTCTGAACAGCTCTACATCCACAAATTTGATGACCTAAAAGGTGGTCGGCAAACTGTGGCTCGCGAGCTGCGGTTTGCCAACCACAGACCTAGATGAAATAGACCAATTCCTTGAAAGACTCAATTTGTCAAAACTCACACAAGAAGAAACAGACCATTAGAATAGGCCTACTAGTGTATCTATTAAAAAAAATTGAGCCAATGATTAAAACCTTCCAAAACAGAAAGCATCCGGCCCAGATGGGGTGAATTCTACCGAACATTTAAGGGAGAAATTACACGGATTTTCTACAGTCTCTTTCTTAGGGCATATGCAGAGGAAATGCTCCTTAACTCGTTCTATGCAGCCAGCATTGCCCTCATTCCTAAACCAAAGACATTACAAGAAAACGACAGACCAATATCTCGAACATAGATGCACAAATCCTCAAAAAAAAAAAAAAAAAGCAAATGAAATCCAACAGTGCATAAAAAGAACCACGTACCCTCTCAGTCGGGGCCATCCTGAGGCGCTCGATCAGGAGCGAAGGAGGGGGCGGGAGGTGCTGGGAGTATCAGTCTTCTGCCACCAGGTCGGTGAGGCGGCTTTCTGGGGTGAATTGAAGTCTAAATGAATGTGCCTGTTGCTAAAAGAGGAGGCTCATTTGTCAAATTCGCAAGTGGAGACTCTAACTTTATAAAATATGTTTTATGGATTTCAGAGAGAAAGGAAGAGGGAGGGAGGGAGGGAGGGAGGGAGAGAGAGAGAGAGAGAGAGAGAGAGAGAAACATCCATGATGAGAGAGAATCACTGATCGGCTGCCTCCTGCACGCCCCCCACTGGGGATCGAGCCTGCAACCTGGGCCTGTGCCCTGACCGGGAATTGAACTTGACCTCCTGGTTCATAAGTCGATGCTCAAGCACTGAGCCACACCAGCCAGAAGATTTTAACTTTGAAGCGTCCTCTTTTTCCCCATTTGCCACAGCGGACTTTTTACAGAGAGTCAACATTATCTAATAGGCATCCATTGAAATAAAAGTTGGAAGTATTCACTACTCCCTTTGGGGTTTTAAACTGCTTGTTTGTACATTGACAGTTATGCATATTTCTAAGTTGTTCTTCATATTTTTTAGGTGTTCGAACAGTGGTATTTGGGAAACAATTATTGGAGCTTGAAGAAGAAGTTTTTTTACCACCATCCTTTTCTACTTTATGCAGAAGTAGATCTTTGTGCGGGAAAAAAAAATGATTGGGTGTATGTAAGCCTGTAAATGTGCACAGCAAACCACGTGGTAAACCGAATTCCATGGACAATGCCATGATGTGTACATGTATGTAAACTGTCCTGAACCATGTTTCCCTTCCCCTGGGGTTAATCCTGGCTGTGTACTGTATATACTCGAGCCCGTGTCCCTACAGCATGGTATCTCATGTACGATATAATAGAATGTTACACTAACGGCGGTCCAATACTTTATTTTTTGTAATCATATGAACGAAAGCCTGCTGGTGTGAGTGCGCCTTGCCCATCGCGCTGGCTGTGTCGCACGGTGGGTGATGTTCGTGACCTGCTCGACTCGGCGGCGGTGGCCAAGGCAGTGCGGTTCATTCCATTTGCCGCGGCCCACGGGGCGTCTCGGGGCCTCGCTGGGAACGCTGCCCAGTAGTTGCTCACGTACCGAAATAAAGTCCAAGTGGAGTTTTCCTCCGAACCTGACTGTCCCGCACTCTGTTGATTTGAAAGCATCTCCGTCCGGGTCCACTCAGGAGGGAGGCCGGGTCCCTGCTGTTCTGGGCGCTGTGGCCACCCAGGCCCCGGGCCCTCACCAAACACCGGCAGCTGCTGCTGCTCAGCGAGGGTGACGGACAGTGGCCCCTGGGCCGCACACCTGCCCGCGCCGGGCCCCTGGTCCTCCTGCCGGAAACCACTCCTGGCTGCTGTGCTGCGCGGGGACTCGGGGCTCGGGCCTCACTGCCGCTTTCCAAGCCTGTTACTGTCCCGTGTTCCTTCTCAGGAAGCCACTCAATGGAGTCGCTATTAAAGGGATGCCACTGAGACACTCCGTGCGGTGTTGCTGAATCCTTCCAGCCTTAGTCATTAAGTCCACACGCGGTTAACTCACGTGAGGTTGACGATGTATGTGGTATTGCAAGGACTCGTTCTAATATTTTAAAACGTCAATGAAAAACACATATAAATAGAACCTTTCTTTCACACTGACACACAGCACGACCTGCAGCTGGAAAGGGAAAGGCATCTTCGCTCTGATGTGCTCTTCCACTGGGCTCTCTAGTTCCAGCTCCACGTCACCCTGCGGCTGCGGCTGCTTTGCTGTCTGGTTTGTTCGACAGCGAGCGGCAGTACCGCCCTGGGAGGTAACTGGCATAAAACATCCGTCTTAGCTCTTTCCCTTTTGCGTTTAAAAAGCCTGAGTATTTTACTCTGGAAAGTTAGAGCAGGAAGCCGGTTCTCAGACGGGGCTCACGGGCCAGTGCCTCGTCCTGGTCGCGTGCCGGCTGCGCCTGTGCACAGCTGCTCGCAGGCCCAGGAGCATGTCCATGCCCCTCGTCCTTCGTTCACAGGCAGGAGTTTTTAAAGAGAAGTGGGAGGCTGGTTTATAAGCGAGTCTGTTAGCGAAACCATAGGTACTGCTGATGCCTTCCACATCCTTTGACCAATAAAAGTTGCTGGATTCCAGCCCCTGGTAGTTCTCAGGGAAAGCATTGAGGGGAGGGAGGGGAGCTGAGGGGATTGGCCAGTGCAGGGCTCCCTGGCACCGCCAGCCAATCCTGGCTCCTGACACCAGGGGCGTGTCCTGCAATGATTCAGTTCCCACGCTGTCCACCTGGGGGCAGCATCGGACCCCACAGGTTGAGGGCTTAGTCTGCCCCACAGGCACAATGTCAGGGGCCAACCACAAGCATCCAGGTAGTTCCCTGTGCTGATCACCTGGCCATAATCCGCATTCCCACACCCCCTCCTTGGGTGCAGCTCGCAGCGGTTCTCAACCTGTGGGTCGCAACCCCTTTGGCGGTCGAACGACCCTTTCACACGGGTCGCCTAAGACCATCCTGCCAGATATTTACATGATGATTCATAACAGTAGCAACATGACAGTGATAAAGTAGCAACGAAAATAATTTTATGGTTGGGTCACAACATGAGGAACTATTTAAAGGGCCAGAAGGTTGAGAACCACTGAGCTAGAGCGGCGTGGCTCGGTGGTTGAGCGTCCACCTGTGAACCAGGTCACGGTTCGATTCCCAGTCAGGGCACAGGCCCAGGTTGCAGGCTCCATCCCCAGTGGGGGGCGTGCAGAGGCAGCCGATCCCTGGTTCTCTCTCATCATTGATGTTTCTCTCTCTCCCTCTCCCTCCCTGAAATCAATAAACATATTTTTAAAAAGGGAGCCGTTTATTCTATAAGCAGCAGCCGCACATGAAGCAGCCGCACGGGAACCCCTGGGACATCAGGAAAGTGGGGCGGGGGGTGCCCTCCTCGGAAGGCGTGGGGAGCAGCAGCCTGGCCTACTTAGCCAGGGCCCAGGTCCTGCGGCAAAGACCTGATGGGCTTCAGCTGCTTTCACTGTCGGCTTAACAGGCTTGTTAACATGTTACTCCTTCGAAAACCTGAGTCTTTTTTATATATGCAAATTCGGCTATTTTATTTATTTACTCCTCATTCAAGGATTTTCTTACTGATTTTAGAGAGAGGAAAGAGAGAGAGAAAAGGGGGAGAGCAATGTGAGAGAAACATCGACCAGTTGCCTCCCGTACATGCCCCCACCTGGGACTGAACCCGCAACCTTCTGGCATAAGGTACAACGCCCCCACCCACGGAGGCACCCGGCCAGGGGGAAAGGGTCAGTCTTTTTAGTGAAATTTCAGGGTTTTTATACCTTCCTACCCCAAAAGCTCAGCACTTGAAATACGGTAATATTCACAGCGCCCTCCCAGCCAGGTTCAAGACCTGGCCAGGTGCAGCCTGCTCCCACCCCCACCCCCACCCCCACCCCCGGGCCCCAGTCTGGCTTAAGAATCACCAGTTTGGAATCTTCAGGCGGGTGGGGGAGGGCATAGGGAGAGTGGGAATGTCGTTTATGTTTGTTCCTTGTTTTCTCTAGATTTTAAAAGACAACTAATACAGCCTATGCCTCCGGGAAATCAGGAAAACGGGTCACTTACCGGATTGATGGCTTATTCTAAGAGGCAGGAGCTCAGGAATCGTCCGACGACGAGGAGATGCGCAGGGCAAGGTGTGGGCGAGCACAGAGCCTCCGCGCCCCTCTCCAGGGCACCTCGCTCCCCAACCTCCGCTGTGTCTACCACCCAGCTCTGTGCCCAACACCAACCTCCAGCCCCTGTTCCCGCCCCGGAAGTGGGAGGGCAGGAATGAAAGCCCCACCCTCCAATCACAGGCTGGCTCCCAGGCTTCCAGCCCATCCTCAGGTGTATCCATGCATCACCGCATTAGCATACACAGGTGTGTTGGAAAGGGCTGTTGCAGGAATGGAGAGCAAGCGACCAAACACTGTATCTACTGCTCTTTCTTCATTCCCAGGGTTCCAGACTTCCTCCTGGTATTCTCTCTCTTTTGTCTAAATGGCATCCTTGCCTGGCCGGCTTGGCTCAGTGGTTGAGTGTTGACCAATGAACCAGGAGATCAGGGTTCGATTCCCAGTCAGGGCACCTGCCAGGGTTGCCAGCTTGATCCCCAGCCGATCAATGATTCTCATCATTGATGTTTCCATCTCTCCCTCTCCCTTCCTCTCTGAAACCAATAAAATTTTTTTAAAAGAACATCCTCAGCTATTCCTTGAAAGCAGCTCATCTGGCTGTCAGTTCTCCACGTTTCCTTTACCTGGTCGGGTTCCTGAGGGATGTTTCACTGGGTATAGAATTCTGAGTTGACAGTTACTTGCTTTCAGCACTTTGCATGTGCCACGTCCTCCTGGCCTCCTTAGATATACAAACTCACTGTCGTTTGAAACATCGTTTCGCTGTAGGTAATCTTTCCTTTTCCTCTAGTTGTGTTCACAATGCCCTTTGGTTTTCAACCGTTTGCGATGGTCCTGGGGGTGCTGGGAAGTCTCCCGTTCACTCCGCTTGCTCGGGCGGTTTCCTCCACCAGGTTTGGGCCACAGGTTCTGTGGGTGTTGGTTCCCATGTCAGTTCAGCTTTCACAGCCCAGTGCTATGGAGATCAGTCCCAGCTGTCCCCCAGGGGGTCAGCCCAGACGCCAGCTCAGGCCTCCTGGGTCTGCTATGCTAATTAGGACCAGCTCCACGGGTGACAGGTGTGAGCAGGTGAGCGGGGCAGGGGCGAACCTGGGTTCACAGATAACTTGGTGGAGCTACTTTCCTGAGCTCGTCCCTCTCTGCTCTCTCTCCACTAGCTGGTTCCTTGAGACTCCCCGTTACTGGGCCTTCAGCCCCAAAATGCCCACTTTTGTCACTGAGCCATGTTTTTCAGAGAAAAAAAAAGCACCTGGCTCAGCCTCACCCTCTTCAGTGAAGGAAGTTCCTGCCTCGGACCCGGGCTCCTGCAGGCTCCCCTTGGCAGCCACGGGGTGAGCTGCCACAACCCGGCACCTCTGAGGCCACTTCTGCACTGTATTCAGGCTGGGAGATACCAAGCCATTTTTTAAGAAGATTTTTTAATTAATTAATTTTTAAAATATATGTTTATTGGTTTCAGAGAGGAAGGGAGAGGGAGAGAGAGAGAGGAACATCCATGATGAGAGAGAATCATGGATTGGCTGCCTCCTGCACGCCCCACACGAGGGATCGAGCCCCCAACATGTCCGGCAATCGAACCGTGACCTCCTGGTTCATAGATCGACGCTCAACCACTGAGGCACGGATAGTTCGACTCAACACACGTAGAAAGTATCGAACGCATCTTGCTAAACCTTTCTCTGATGACACACCCATCGAGGCGTCGATGTGACCGCCCGAGTTCTTCAACCGCGGACGTGCTCACCAGAATCCGTCCCCACAAAGCAGACGTTCCAGCGGATCACAGTCACTCACTTTATTCACATTTTTTTCCAAGTCACTGCAATATTCAATAGAAGCAAAAAGCAATACATGGATCTTAGAAAAGGCAGCCCCCACCCCCAGGGCCTGAGCGGTGAGGCTGTAAGCGCCCGGGCGCTGTTCCCGCGGAATGGTACTGAACGCAGTGCTCACACTGAACTTACCACACGGGAGTTCTGCTAATTATTATTATTATTTTTAATCCAAAAAGAAGCTCCTAATGTCTTCCTTCAGGTGTCCTGCCTGAAGGAACACCTTCATTCGGGTGTTCCCACCTCCCACTTCCGGCTGGCGGGGACAGATTGGGCTGGAAACCTACACGCAGCTCCTGGCACAGAATTCGCTATGAAGCGCACACACCCTGACCCCCAAGAACCCCCACTTCCTCCGATTGCGCAAACACCCACTTCTCATGCTAACATCCTGAAGTGGCCGGCTCACATTTTCCGGGACCACTTTTAAAATATTCAACAATCGCAACACGACTGCAAGGACCTTCTGAGTCAGGGGTTAGAGGTTTGGTCCCCAACCAACGCAGAACCAGGCTTTAGCAACCGTAGCACCATTTTAAATCGAGTCCAGTGACGTGTAAAATGATCCACTAAACAATTTTTTGACCGAAGCCGTCAACAAGAAAAGTCTTTACTTCTAACATAGCCTTCACCTCACTCCCTCTTCACCAGTAATACTTTGGAAAGTTTTAAGGATCAGGCACTGTAACCCTCCACATACAAAATCTCTGCCCAGGAGAACATTATCAATTTAAAGGAGAGAAATACCCTAGAGTTGTTGTTTTTTGTAAACCTACAAATTGTGCAGTATTCTGGTTTTGTTGTGTGTTTTTTTTAATATATATTTTTTATTGATTTCAGAGAGGAAGGGAGAGGGAGAGATAGAAACATCCATGATGAGAGCGAATCATGGATCGGCTGCCTCCTGCACGCCCCACACTGGGGATCGAGCCCGCAACCCGGAATGGAACAGAGACCTCCTGGTTCACAGGTCAACGTTCAACCACTGAGCCACACTGGCTGGGCCAGTGTTCTGTTTTGGATGTTATGGTTTCCAATAACCCAAACAGCCACCATTCTTCCAGGGGACTTAGTTACCTGAGTTTCCCAGCATAAAAGTAACAAAGCTATCTAATATTAATAAAAGGCCTTGGCCGAAACACCGTAACGCCTTAACGACCAAAGACCGGCGCGGGTGGGCGGGGCTGCGCGATTTCGCGCGCTGGGCTTCTAGTTACATATAAAGTGGCATAAGTAAGTGCCCACTATAAGATGAGCCATTAAGAGAATTCCTTTATAAACTTTTAAAAATGTTTCTATGTGCTCAGGAATTTTACGGGGAGGGGTGGCACCCACATACCCAGAGGTACCAAGTGAGAGTCATCTTTCAGGTTTTTTAAAAAAAATGAAAAGAATGAATTCCATCTTACTTCTCATTCACCTAGGTCCAGCGAGTGCCAATGTGAAGCCTTTGGCTTCTCTTAATAACAGTAACACAGAAACTTGGCAAATTGTTTTAATTCCGAGCTTAAAGCCAACATTTTGAAAGTCTATGTAGCAATGATTTTATTCCATCGTTTAAATATCCCTGGATTCTCGAGCAGTTTCAAACTTTGCACCATGAAAGGGGATTTTACACTACCTGCTTGTCTCGCAAGTCGGCCCAAGACTTGAGAACATGATTACATATTCGTTTCTAGACCATCAAATCGTTACAACTTAAAACATTTCATAGGCTCAAACGTTAACTTGAAACCTTAATGACTGGGACACAGGAGGGGGGTCTCACAATTCATTTGTGTGGATCTACTCATTGTTCATGCACATTAAAATTACTTTAAAAATCTTGGTCATTTGTCCTTTATTTAAAAAAGGGGGGGTGGGCCTAGCTGGTTTGTCTCAGTGGATAGAGCATCGGCCTGTGGACTGAAGGGTACGGGGGTTTAATTCCGGTCAAGGGCACGTACCTCGGTTGCAGGCTCCTCCCCGGCCCGGGCCCTGGTCAGGGCATGTGCAGGAAGCAACCAATTGATGTCTCTCTCACATCGATGTTTCTCTCTGTCCTTCCCTCTCCCTTCCGCTCTCTCTAAAAATTAATGGGAAAATATCCTCGGGGGAGGAGAAGAAGGCGGGAAATGGCCAGTATCGCTGACTAGGTTTTCCCAGATCTCCCTGGAGCTGTCAGGAGTAAACTCATTAAATGTGGGTGTTTCCTGAAGGAAGGAGTGTGGCTTATTGAAAGCCTGGAGGAAGCTGGGTCTCTTTAAAAAAAAAAATGTTTTTATTAATTTCAGAGAGGAAGGGAGAGGGAGAGAGAGAGACACATCCATGATGAGAGAGAACCATGGATCGGCCGCCTCCTGCACGCCCCACACTGGGGATGGAGCCTGCAACCGGGAATCAAACTGTGACCTTCTGGTTCATAGGTCGATGCTCACCCACTGAGCCACACTGGCCGGGCGGGAAGCTGGGTTTCTAAGGCAGTCTGTCGGGGTGGGGAGTTGGGGGGGTGGGAGGCATCTCTTCCCTAAGATTGTCAGTTGCAACATAAGCACTTGGGCGGAATGGCTAACCCCGAACCCGGACAGCAGGGGGTGGCTTGACCATCGGCGACACCACACCGACCACGCTGATTCCCCTCTCAGGTCCTTGCAGGGTCTCAGGGCTTTAACGGCCACAGCAAGAGCGACCAGCACCCCTCGCAGGGCCGCGCCGGACCCCAGGAGCCTCCTCCTGTTCAATTCACACCTCACTGAGCAGGAGCGCTCTCCGCCCGGTGACTCCCCTCAAAACGCCGCACACCGGCTTCAAAGTCTTTTTTAAAAAATAAATAAAAGCTCCTGGCCCTTCTGTAGGAGTTTCCAAAGCTTAACACCATTGTCAGTCGACATCATCATGTGAAGATTTCATGTGGAATAAGACACACTTGTGTTCTAAAGAGCATCATCCTGTAAAGACCCAGAGGAGAGAAGTACCAGGGAAACGCTCCACCTCGCACCCAACACCAGCTTCGCCTTCACACCCTCCAGGCGCCCGGCTGGCCAGGCACACGTCTCCCCTCGTCCACGGGATTCAGCACCTCCTTCCCGTAGACGCTCCGCCGGGTGGGAACCAGGGTTTCTTAAAACCACTCTTTCTTCCCCAAAAGCAAGTGGACTGCGAGACGGAGCCCTTCATCCCTACACAGCCTCCCACGTGCACCCACACACAGTTCTGCATGGGACCTGCTGGCTAGGAATGGATTCCAACCGGAGCCTGCATGTGCCCACGGTCACGCTTGGCCATCGGTGAGCTCCGTGGAGGGAAAAGTCGAGAAGTTCGGGGGGCACCTGGCTCACGGCCCCTCACCCCCCACGAGCAAGCAAGACCGGCTCGGTTTGCTCCCTGGGATTCCAGGCCGTCCTGAATGCCACGGTCACAGGAGAGAGGGTCCGCCGGCGCGTGTGCCCGCCGCACGGACCGGTTCCTCACCAGACGCTCCAGGAAAATCGCACAATAAAAAAGAAAAATGACACCACGGTCTGACTCCCAGGACACGCCCGCGTCCGCTCCGCACCCTGGAACGCATCTGACCTGCGAAATGACAGGTGCCCACGCGGTGGCTTGAGGAGGACAGAGGACCGTCCCCGAGCCCAGGAAGCTCGTCGCGATCACAGCCGCCTGCAGCGCTGACCCGAAACACAACGCAGGTCCCAGCTGCGTGACACGCGGATCCACGTTCGTGCCGAGACTCCCGTGGACGTGACACTGGCTCACGCAGCTGCGGGCCAGGACCGGAGTCTGATGCCGACGACGGAAGGATCGACCGTGGAATCTGGAAAAGCTGTTCAGGCCGGGACGAATGCCCCAAACTCCCGGGAAAAAATACCGACTATGAAGCATCTCTAGCCATTTTAAAGGCATTGGGTGTCGACGTCTGAAAAGATTAAGATGCTCTGAGACGAAACCCTCACAGGGAGAGCAAAGACGTAGGGAGTTCTCTTGTCAAGAAGCAAACGTCGATGGCTTCGCGGTCGCCTGCTGCCCGGGCCGGGGCCCGGGGCGCCCCCAAAGGGCAGCATCGCTTGGGAACCCCCTAAGGAACCTGGCACCAGGGGCTGGTTTCTCACACCCACGTCCTGGTCCTTCTGATGTTGGCGGTTTGGATAGTTTGTTCTCTTTTATTGATGCTTCTCAAGGAGGCGGTGCCGGCGGCCTCCCCGTCACGCGCGGGCCGAGTAGCATCGCATGTATTCGGTGACCCACGGGCTCTCCGAGGCGGCCGGCTTGGCCCTCCGGCTCTTCTCCACGTCCACCGAGTGCGCCCGCTGCCTCTGAGCCACCAGCCGCCTCTTTTCCACCTGCCTCCTGTTCTTGGCCCGTAACGCCGACTCGTGAATCTAAGGAGAGTTCATAAAGGGAAAGTAGAAATAACGTCAGCGGCTTTTCGAACAGATTTGCAAGGATATCTGAATGTTTAATATTTAAATTTTAAACATTTAATATTTGCAAGGATAACTTAAGTGGCTTTGGAACTATTTGTGCCCGGCCGGTGTGGCTCAGTGGTTGAGCATCATTGGACCCACGAACCAAGAGGTCCCCAGTTCGGTTCCCAGTCAGGGCACATGCCTGGGCTGTAGGCTCGATCCCCACTGGGGGGCGTGCAGGAGGCAGCCAATCAATGTTTCTCTCTCATCGATATTTCTATCTATCCCTCTCCCTTCCTCTCTAAAAATCAACAACATATTTTTTTTAAAAAATATTTACAATGAGGTCGCCAGAAGCGGGCAGAGGCACGCCCAGACCCCCCACCCCCACTCTCAGCACAGAAGTCAGTCCCCCTGGCCTGCATGACGTGCCCACGCACCTGCAAATGTCCACTGGACTGACCTCCAGACGTAAATGGTGAGCCGCCCATTGGCATGAGTCTCTAGAAATGGGCTCTGGAAAATTACTGGATCCGCTTAGCATTCAGCCTGGGCACATATTCCATTAAAGGACTTGAAATGTTTTACAGCAAAACAGTTAAAAAGAAAAAAAAATCCTCCGGGGATTTTGCCACCTTGGACATTTGATGCCACAGATAAACCTGGTTAAACCTCACCCCAGGGACCGGGCGGTCTTTGTTAAACACCAGCTCTGTTGTCTCAAATATCCCTCTAGCTCACGCCATCTGCCAGGGTTTAGAAGGCTGTTCGGTAAAAATGTGATTAGGCTATTTAATCAGAATTCAAACCTTCTGCGCTTTCTCCTTCTGCTTCTTTTTTTTAAAATATATTTTTTTATTTATTTCGAAGGGAGAGGGAGAAAGAGAAACATCAATGATGAGAATCATGGATCGGCTGCCTCCTGCACGCCCCCTACTGGGAATCCAGCCCGCAACCTGGGCATGTGCCCTTGACTGGAATCGAACCCGGGACCCTTCAGTCCGCAGGCCGACACTCTATCCACTGAGCCAAACCGGCCAGGGCTCCTTCTGCTTCCTTCCATTCATTCCTTGCTTCAGGCTGCAGTCATAATGCGAACCTGGGTCACTGCTTTGTGGCTCTGCACGCGAGGGCCCTCCCCTCCGACACGCTCTCAGGATGTGGAACAGGGACAGGGAGGCCTCAGGTGGGGGATCAAGAGGCACCCCTTGTCTGAGCAGGGGAAACACCACCCACCATTCGCATCCACTCCCAGGAGCAAAGGGCGACCTCGCGGACAAACCAGTGACAAAGGAGCCGAGGGGACACCAGGCAGCCCAGCCGAAGGGCCTGGCGACCTCCCCAGGCGCCCGCGGCCAATCCGGACGGGCAGCCGCCAGCCCTGTGTGCCCCTCTGCACACCCCCTGGACTCTACCCACTCCCCCCAGGCTCTGTGCTGTAAACCCTTGCAGGCACCCCCGGCCTCCTGGCAGAACCCCCGGTCCCCAGGCAGCTGGCACCCCGAATCCTCCCGCTGGCTCCTCAGATGCCCTTGGCGCCGTACCAGCCCCTCAGATCTGCACGGCCCCTCAGAGCAGCCCAGGGACCACAGGGGGGGCCACCCAATGAGGGGCAGGCAGTTGTGTTTCAGCTCCAGGACCAGAGAAGCCAGGCCACCAGCCACGGCGGACGTCGGGGCCAGTGCGTGGAGGAAGGACCCCTGCCCTGGTCCGGCCAGTCCATCCGTGGACACCACAGGCCTGAATGGACACCCCTGGGAAGCTGCTGAGTGTTCTACTGAGAGCTCCCCCTGGAGCCCCCCTAAAGCCTCCGCCCTTAAAGCTATTCGGATGGCCCGGCCGGCGTGGCTCAGTGGTTGAGCGTCAACCTATGTATATAACCAGGAGATCACAGTTGGATTCCCGGTCAGGGCACATGCCCGGGTTGCGGGCTGGATCCCCAGTGCGGGGCGTGAAGAAGGCAGCCGATCAGTGATTCTCTCTCATCATGGATGTTTCCATCTCTCTCTCTCCCTCTCCCTCCCTCTCTGAAATCAATAAAAAATATAGTTAAAAAATAAAAATAAATAATAAAACATTTAGGATGGAGGACCCAGCCCACTGTCCCTCCAAGGAGCTCACCTGTGCCTTCCCTTCCCCCTCCCCCTCCCTCTAAGGGGTAACTAAGAGGCGGGCTGCACGCTCACCACACACACACACACACACACACACGCACGCACACACACACGCACATGCACACACACGCATACACACGCACACACACACATATACACACGCACACACACGCACACACGCACGCACACGCACCTCGTGCACGGGCGCGGAAGCACAGACGTTGTGTGTTCTTTGGCTCCCTGTGTCCGTCTGCCGCTCCCCCCACCCGTACAGGGCGAAGGGATGCTTCCTTTCTCTCGTTTTACTGGACGATCTCTGAGGACTTCTGAGCGCTTTCCTGCTGCCTCTGGCGAACAGGGCGCTGGGATGCTGGCGCGGTTGCGTGGCGCGGTTTGGTTGCGCCGGGCAGGCGGTCCGTGCCTGTCCCTGCCGCTCCGATCTCCTCTTCAGGTTTCTCCTTCACGCCTTTTCCTGGGGACACTTTTTCAAAGAGAAGACAACACAAGAGGAAGACGCTTTAAAAATCCGTGTTGCGAATAGTTCCTTTAACTCAGAGGTTCTCAACCTGTGGGTCGCGACCCCTTTGGGGGTCGAACGACCCTTTCACAGGGGTCACCTAAGACCATCGGAAAACACATATAATTACATATTGTTTTGTGATTCATCACTATGCTTTCATGATGTTCAATTTGTAACAATGAAATTGGGGGTCACCCCAACATGAGGAGCTGTATGAAAGGGTCGTGGCATGAGGAAGGTTGAGAACCGCTGCTTTAACTAGTTGGGCTGAAGGATACATTATGTTTCATTGAGTCAGGAACGTGTTCACCGATCCCTCCATTCGCATGTTTCGCTTAAAGCAGAAATGCCTAAACAAGCAAGCGTGACTCCTTTCAAACCAGCGGCCCCATTTTTACCTTATTTACTTTTTTTTTCTTTTAAAGAATAGTTTATTGATTTTGAGAGCGAGAGGGAGAAGAGAGAAACATTGATGAGAGTGAACCATCCATTGGCTGCCTCCTGCATGCCCCCCACTGGGGACCGAGCCAGCCACCCTGGCACGTGCCCTGACCGGGAATCGAACCGGCGACCTTGCCGTGCCTGGGACGACACCCAACCAGCTGAGCCACACCGACCAGGGCCGACCCCATTTTTAAATCAACAACAAACAGAGCAAGGCTGAGCCAAGCCTATTCAAAGGCAGCTACTGTCACTCAGATTCTGAGACTAAATATTAAAAGTAAGAGATCACTTCCCCAGGTGGCATGGCTCAGCAGAGGAGCGTTGACGTGTGAACCAGAAGGTCACCGTTTAATTCCCAGTTAGGGTATGTGCCCCTGTTGTGGGCTCCATCCCCAGCAGGGGGCGTGCAGGAGGCAGCCAACCCATGATGCTCTCTCTTCATTGATATTTCTCTCTCTCTCACACCCTCTCTCCCTTCCTCTCTGAAATCAATTTAAATTTTTTTAAGTAAAGGATCTCTTCGGCCTAAGGGCTTTCTCCAAACTCCCAAGACAAATCCCCGGTCTCGATGCCCAGCTCCAGGGAGAATCCGGATTTGTGAATCACTCGAGCTCCCGGCTCCCATCACTCCCGATGTTCCACACTCTGGACAAGGCTGCGCGTGGCTCTGACACGCTCCTGGGAAGAGGTAGCTGGTGACCTCAACCTGACAGGCCCATCACAATAGGCTGTGGTTTCCATGGTTACCCACCTGGTGCACAGCCCCACATCCCCAGGGTGAAGAGCTAGAGACATGGGAGCCGTGTGTTAAGGGGCTGGCCCTCCATTTGCATCAGAAATGCCCCCGTGACCACAGGCCACACGTCCCCCACACCCCGCTCTGTCGGCAGAGCCGGGGACCGGTGGGACGGCCTGCCCGCCCTGCGGTGAACACTCCAAAGCACGACCATCTCCCCTCATGGCCTTTCGTGGTTCTGCCGTCAGCGCTGTTTATAAACCCCCTGTTTTGTGTAAACCCTTTGTGAGCCTTCGTTCCCTGGCAGCCTACCCTTCCCTCCAAATAAGGGCTCCTCTGCATCCAGGCCACGCCTCCCAGTCGTGGGTCTGAAGGGTCCCCCCTGCTCTGGAGGCTCCAGAATTGGGCGCGAGTGAGGATTTGCTGATTGCTCTTCCCAAATCTCTTCGCCTTTTAAAGACATACTCTTCCTCCTTCCCACTTTCACTTGCTTCTGTCCACATTCCCTTTTATAACATTTATATATTTTTTTAATTGATTTCAGAGAGGAAGGGAGAGAGAGATAGAAACATCCATGATGAGAGAGAATCATGGATCGGCTGCCTCCTGCATGCTCCCCACTGGGGATGGAGCCCACAACCCGGGCCTGTGCCCTGACCGGGAATCGAACCGTGACCTCCTGGTTCACAGGTGGACGCTCAACCACTGAGCCACGCCGGCCGGGCTCCGTGTTCCCTTTAAAGTACAGTGAGCCCTGCACGGGCAGTCCAACTCAGGGGCCTTGATAGATCACCTGTCATGCCTATCGACAATGACCTTGACTCTACCAAAGTGAACATCCAACTAAGTAATTCAGAGAGACAGAGAGAGAGAGAGAGAGAGGGAGAGAGAGAGAGAGAGAACAACGCAAGAAACCTTCCCAGAATTACAAAACACTAGTTCCACTAGAAGAGAGAAGAGGCCAACAGTTTCCCAAGCAGGGGAGGTGCCATCTACAACAGAACAAGGATCAGACTGAGCCGAAACTGTACCGGCTACATCACAAGTTACACCCCCGCCCGGCGATGCCTCCAGATACTGAGACAACTCCTTCCATCCCAGCATTCCCTGCCCAGCCACCACCTCGCTGAACTGTGAGGGGAGAAGAGGGCTATCCTTCAACATGCAAGGTCTCGGAAGACGAACCTCTCACACCGCCTTTCTCAGGAAGCTACCAGGAGGAGCTCAACCAGGAAAGAAGACGCCGGGGAAGCCACACAACGAGGCTCCCACCCGGCCAGAAGGCCAGGAGTCCCGGGCGTGGCCACGGGCCCCTCCCAAGGCACCACCCGCTGCCGCCGCCGCCAAGAGCAGCCACCGG
>NW_005871649.1:414447-415602 GCF_000147115.1 Myotis lucifugus
AACCCAAGAGTGCTCATCATTCTAGTATATAAAACCGCCCACTGCCCAGGTGACATGGCTCAGTGGTTGAGCATCGACCTATGAACCAGGAGGTCACGGTTCAATTCCTGGTCAGGGCACAGGCCCCAGTTGCAGGCTCCATCCCCAGTGTGGGGCGTGCAGGAGGCAGCTGATCCATGATTCTCATCATTGACGTTTCTCTCTCTCTTCCTTCCTCTCTGAAATCAATAAAAACCTATTTTTTAAAATGATGGTGCTACCTTAGTGTTTTGCACCTTGAAGGAGAGAAATACATATTCTGAGACCAGTGGCCGGAAGGGTACTGCGCTCTGTCAATTGCAGTTCTTTTTCTCGCTAGAGGAGCCTCTTTAAAACCCAGGCACCACCTTAGAGGGCGGCAGGAGGCACCGCTGGCTACTGTATCCCAGGGCTTCAACCTGGTCCTTACCGCCTGCGAGCATCCCCCGGCCCCCGCCCCCCCAAATCCCGCCTCCCGGGCTGAGTCCCCAGCTCTGCAGCCGCCGGGCAGGAAAGAAGGGGAAGGACCAGGGCTGAGACAGCAGAGGCGCAGCCCCCCACCCCACCCCCCAGGGGCCATGTCACAGCTACTGCTGTGAGCGCGCGCGAGCGAGGGAAGCGGAG
The DNA here is from genome assembly GCF_000147115.1 of Myotis lucifugus. Classification (NCBI taxonomy): domain Eukaryota; kingdom Metazoa; phylum Chordata; class Mammalia; order Chiroptera; family Vespertilionidae; genus Myotis; species Myotis lucifugus. The sequence continues at coordinate 415,090 of NW_005871649.1, forward strand.
GGGACCCCCCCCCTCCCGCCAGGCCCTCGCCCCGCCCTCCCGCCCGCGTGACGTCACACTCTGCGTAAACAAATGCAAACTCCTCCGGGGCCCAGGTCCCGGGGTTCACAACAGCGAGGTGGGTCTCAGCCTCCGGGAGTCGCCTTTGGGCCTCCGACCAAAGCTGGGCTCTTCTCATTTAAAAAAAAAAATGGGGGCTTAGGAATACACGGATGGGGGTTCGCGGGCTCCCTAAGGCCCCCTGGCCCTCGCTGCTGGCTGAAGCCCCCTGATTAGGGAAATTAGGGGGGTTGACACCTGATTTATTTGGTCTAGGGGGGCGGATGCCCCGTTCGTTAAGGGGATAAAAGCAGTCCTGGCCGGTGTGGCTCAGTGGGTAGAGCGTCGGCCTGCGGACCAAAGGGTCCCGGGTTCGATTCCAGTTCCAGGGCAGGTACCCCGGGTGCAGGCTCCTCCTCAGCCCGGGCCCTGGTCGGGGCGCGTGCAGGAGGCCCCCCATCGGTGTTTCCCTCG
>NW_005871649.1:424536-425491 GCF_000147115.1 Myotis lucifugus
CCAGGCTGCACCCCACCTCAGGGCCAGGCTGCACCCCATCTATGGCCCAGGCTGCACCCCACCTCAGGGCCAGGCTGCACCCCATCTATGGCCCAGGCTGCACCCTACCTCAGGGCCTGGCTGCACCCCACCTCAGGGCCAGGCTGCTCCCCATCTATGGCCCAGGCTGCTCCCCATCTATGGCCCAAGCTGCACCCCATCTCAGGGCCTGGCTGCACCCCACCTCAGGGCCAGGCTGCTCCCCATCTATGGCCCAGACTGCTCCCCATCTATGGCCCAAGCTGCACCCCATCTCAGGGCCTGGCTGCTCCCCACCTCAGGGCCAGGCTGCACCCCACCTCAGGGCCAGGCTGCACCCCATCTATGGCCCAGGCTGCACCCCACCTCAGAGCCCAGGCTGTACCCCACCTCAGGGCCAGGCTGCTCCCCATCTATGGCCCAGGCTGCATCCCATCTCAGGGCCAGGCTGCTCCCCATCTCAGGGCCAGGCTGCACCCCACCTCAGGGCCAGGCTGCACCCCACCTCAGGGCACAGGCTGCACCCCATCTCAGGCCCAGGCTGCACCCCATCTCAGGGCCCAGGCTGCACCCCATCTATGGCCCAGGCTGCTCCATCCCCCCCGGCAGCTCCCACACCCACCTGCTCACAAGCTCCAGCTGCCCCACAGCCCACGGACACAGACAATAATGTGGTGAAGGCCTGGGAGGGGGGGGCGGGGGGGGCGGGGGGGGCCGCGGGGCAGGGTGGAGGGGGGCAAAGGAGAGGGAAATAGGAGACATCTGTAATAGAGTCCACAAAACAACCAAAGAAGAAGAAAGAAAACAAAACAAACCAAAGAGGAAGAAAATATCGATGCTCAGCCATGAAGGGTCTGCTCAGTGCCTATCTTTTGATTCTCACGAGCGGACTTTCCTTCGGCTGGCACCCCCTCCCTCAGGTCTTGGCCCCCCCCCG
>NW_005871649.1:428995-430034 GCF_000147115.1 Myotis lucifugus
CACTGGGGGGCGGGGAGCGGGCACTCACCGGTGGTACGGCCGGAGGCGTAGAGGGACAGCACGGCCTGGATAGCCACGTACATGGCGGGCACGTTGAAGGTCTCAAACATGATCTGGGTCATCTTCTCCCGGTTGGCCTTGGGGTTCAGGGGCGCCTCGGTGAGCAGCGTGGGGTGCTCCTCGGGGGCCACGCGCAGCTCGTTGTAGAAGGTGTGGTGCCAGATCTTCTCCATGTCGTCCCAGTTGGTGATGATGCCGTGCTCGATGGGGTACTTGAGGGTCAGGATACCCCTCTTGCTCTGCGCCTCGTCGCCCACGTAGGAGTCCTTCTGCCCCATGCCCACCATGACGCCCTGCGGAGCGGAGACACCGAGCGCTCAGCGCCCCTCAGTCGCCTGGACTCCCGGGCGGCGCGCGCGCGGCTGGGCCCCCGCGGGGACCCCGGCCCAGCCCCCTCCGCCGAGGCGCAGCCTGACCTGGTGGCGCGGGCGGCCCACGATGGAGGGGAACACGGCCCTGGGGGCGTCGTCGCCGGCGAAGCCAGCTTTCACCAGGCCGGAGCCGTTGTCGCACACGAGGGCGGTGGTCTCGTCTTCGTCGCACATGGTGTTTGGTTTCTGCGAGGACAGAAGGGCCGCGGAGATGCAGGGCGCGTGGGGTCAGGAGGCCCCGCCGCGCGCCCGCCCGAGCGCCCTGCGGCCGGCGGGACCGATGGACACGCCCAGCCCCGCCGCGCATCAAACCGGGGGAACCGGGAAGGGACGGCCTCCGGCTGCGCTCCCCCGGCCCCGGCTGCGCTGAGCCTGGGAGAGGGACTCAGGTGGAGCCCACACTGGGAATCTCTCCAGCCCGGGCCCGAGGCGCACAGCGTCCCTGGAGACCCTGTGCCTTCGCTGCGGGCCGGAGCCGGGGGCCAGCGCCCACCCGCTTCCAGGGCCGGGGCCGCACCCCGGGAGGATGAGGCCCGATTACCCACTCGCCGGCGCGGTTGAGGCCGGAGGGAGCTGGGTGGGAAGGGCCTCGATGCCCCGGTCCCAGG